>NW_010202329.1:47252-174432 GCF_000695765.1 Mesitornis unicolor
TCTGTATTTCCTTAGCTGGAATCTGTGATTTGCTGTGCTAGAGCAGGACAGGTTTGTAGTGGAAGATAGAGTCACGGAAGAGAAATGAAGGGTGGGGAATTGGTTTGTATAATGTGCTTACAGTACGGTTAACCTCTCTGGGTGCATGGGAGTGGGAGTCCATGTAAGGAGGGGGGATAATACAGGATTTCCAGGATTTCAGGTGGTGGTGGTGCTAATATTAGAGTTTGGGGTTTTTTTCCTTATAAATCTAGTGGCATGGGATTTTGGGGAAAGAAAATCAATATGGTACAACATTCAGTTACAGCTACATTTAGGAACGGAGGTACGAAGCTGTTATAAAATGAAGGAGAAGACCCAGCCTGAAAAGTTACAGCATTCTTGGTGATGTGCTAGCAAACACAGAGGGACAGACATTTGTCTGCCACTATTCATATGGTTTGTTTTCTGGAAGGAGCAATTATGAATTTGCCTTTGAGGGACGAACAAGGTGCAGAAAGCTCACATTACTCCTTTGCATAGGCAGATGTCTTCTGCTTCTCACTGACTTTCTCTGGCCAGGAGGCTTTTGGCCGAGGGGGCAGGCAGATGGATTCCTTGGATGCTCAATGGCTCATCAAGCATCGGTCAGTGAAGAGACATGGCCATTGGCCAGTAATCTCCCACCCATAATCTAAACCCTTAATTCCCAGTCCAAAGAAAAGTTGTTTCAAACCAACCTCATAAAAGAATGGCTAAAAAATATTAAGCTTTTATGACTGTTCCACTGAATCCAGCACCCAGGGCTCCAGCTCCATATTCTTACACTGGAATTCAAGAAATAATGATACAGATCAGAATTCACCGTTTCACATCCAGCTCCAAAAATGAACTTGCTAGGTTACAGGAATTTGAGCTGGACTGTCACACTGGAGCCGAGAATGTGCTTAACAGATGCCTGTTTGGGTTCAGATGAAGTGCTGCAGAAGCATAGGATGCCAGAAGAAGGATTAAAAAGTCACCAGGCTGTTACAAAGGAGGAGTAATTACTTGTAAGCCATAACTTTTGTTCTTGGCTAATAGTAGCTTTATTTGATGGTTCTTAATCTTTTCCATGCTGGACAAGTTGTAACTGGTTTGCTAATGTAGAAGGGTAAAGCACTCACTGCCTACTTGTAAGTCAGGCCTGCTGGCATCAGAGTTACTCTTCAGTACAGAAACAGAGTTGCTGCATTTCCTTTCTCACCCTTGCCCATATTCTTGATTTCAGCCTGTGTAAGACATCATGACATGGGAGTTTCACTTATTTGAACCCAATTGGAAGGTCAACAAGCATCTTTCTTTAAGGATCAAGACTGTTAGATGAAGCATCCAGGGTTTTCCTCAGGGTATTTACACCCTTTAGCTAAACTGTTTGAGGAAGTTCAGCTTCCACGATGTAAGTTGTGTTTGTATGAATGCGCTTATAGCGCTCCTGTCAGACACCCAGTTCCACTTCACTGCTACAGCTGTGCCCACGTTAGAGGCTGAACAGGCAGTGAGGTATTGCTCCCACAACTGATACTCTCATAGGGATCAAATGCTTAAATTCACACCTTGCTTTATGTGAACCTCTGGAAATGTGTTTCAGTGGTTGAGCAGAAAAAAGTTTAGAATGGAGAAATGTGTGCCAGAGCACCTGAAAGCAATGATAGGCATGGCTTCTCCTTTTTCTTCCTCTAATAGGCAGTCTATTTAGACAAAGTAATCTTATGCTTAATGATTGTTTAAAATAATAACCTGTGATAGGAAACCTTGGCATCTTGTTTAAACAGATTCTCTGATAAATCAAAGAACTTTGTAGCTGAGGTGATCAAGCATACAAAAATGTTCTGTGGAAAGACTGGTCATGAATTATACCAGGATGTGAAAGTTATTGGGCAGAGGTGAAGAATATAGACCAAATCCCTTAAATGATGGCCTGTGGTTGCTGATGCACATGGTTAGGATTCTAAAGTAAAATGGACAATTTTAACTACCAGTTCTATCAGTAAAAGGCTTAAAGTGCTTAAATAAATTGTCTAAAGTACAGCCATCGCTATAGAAATATAGCACTCCATTATGTACACTACAAAAGTGGGTGGAAATCTTTAGGCTACAGTAAAAAAAAACAAAGCTTTTTCTTCTTTTTGCTGTCAGTCTGACCACAGAAGTTTTGCTGTTTGCCTTCGGCTCATTAAGGCGGAGGTTGCTCGGCTGTTTTTCTTCATATTGGGCCAAGTCCTACATACCTCTTCCATGTGACTGATCCGGGATAAATGGAGTGCCTGCAACAAGGAGAGCGCTGTGTGTCTGAGGATACAGCAAAAGTCCTGGGAATTGCAGCAAAACAGCTGTGAAGTTTCAAGCAGAGATCCTGATCACCAGCCCTTTGAAATCACAGCACTTCACTCATTTCTGCAGCTTGCTGGCTTTATTTCTGCTTTTTGCAGATCTGTTGAAGCCAAAGGTATTCCCTCAGCAGCAATGGTTAAAAAGCCAAATCGAGAGTATCTCTACTCATGGAAACCCTTCAGCAAAATGTACCTGGGTGCTTAAATTAATGGCTATGTTCACAGAAGTCCTTATGTGCTTTCTTTAGCTAGAGCTTGCTGCCCTCTTAATATTACAAGGCTCTTGGCCTGAGAAAACAGGATGCCTAATAGGGAAACTTTAATAATTCGTCAAGTCAAATTCAGTAGCCAGACTGACCAGTAAGAAGCTGACTTCTTGTGTAGCAAACCAGGTGCTTTTAAAAGCGTGGGGTATCCGTCATTGAAATGTCAATGATTGCCCTTTGCCAAGGGAGCAGGAAGCTGACCAGATCTCAGCAAGGTCATCTACTGTGGAGGAAGGGATCTGGAGAGGAAAATGAGACCCAACTGCTACTGTTTCAGTAACCCACGTTGCTGTTCTGCTCCTGGACCAGAAGAAATACGTAGGCTTTGCCGCTTGCTTGAAATGTCCATGGTTTTGAGTTGATCTTCTTTGCATTCCTTATTTCGGTGTCACAGCACTTTGGGACGTAACCCTAGCAGACTAATGTTTTGATTCCGCTAAGAGGAAATCAGTCAGCTCAGGAGGTGGCAGTTGTGGATTCCAGCAGAAGTAAAATATACACCAAGTTTTGGAGACTTACAGGATTGTAACATAAAACTGATGTTATTTTAAACTCAATTCTACTTGACAGAGAGGGTGCTGTGCTGGTAATACACTGCATTCTGGTGTTTTCACTGACAGGCCTCTTACCTTTTTCTCTTTTTGCCTTCTATTTATTTTTCCTTTATATTTTTGTCCAGTCATGGCAGTCTGCTCATTTATGAGAACTAATTCTCCCATCCAGTGCATGAATTAAACATGAGCGAACACATCTTAATTCCTTATTTTAAATTTATGGCTGCTGTCCTTTGAGAGCTCTGCTTTTCCCCTCCTCTATATTTGTTGCTTTCCTCTTTTCCTAATTGCCTAACACCTGCCTTCCAGAGCAATTTGCTTTCCCAACACCAAGCAGTGCTGGTGCAGTAGCTCTGCCCACGCTCAACAGGGTTGTAGCAGAGTTGTCTGTCAGCAGTAGTCATTTGGTGTAATGACAGATATTGACTATTTATTACTTGAAAGCACTTAATTAAATTTGACTCCGTAATTAGCATGCTAACAGGCAGCCATGCTGGAAAGACAGCGAATCTGTTATTTGCAGAAATCCTCAAGCTGCAGACCTTTGAGGAAGCTGATCAAAGGGGTCTGTCTCTGTAGGGCTTTTTAGAGATCCTGAGGTGTGCCTGAGTTTCAGTTGAATCTGCACGTTGTGCATTGCCCTGATGGTTGCCTTCCTTCTTTAAAGAGCTGAACTTACACAGAACCTTAAATCCTGGCTCTGATGGGATTCCCCAAGGACACTGGAGCCGACATATGTCTGAGGGCAAGTTCTATTTTTAAAAGCAAAGGACAGTCTAACATGAGATGCATCACCATTCATTTGCCTACTGTACCTATAGTTAATCTCTTCAGTACGAGTTAGGATGAGGGGTTGTGAGTAGCATTATATAATGTGTGTATTTTTAACTGACCTCTGTTGTTATCCACCCAAATTGGAATAGTTCTTTATAACAGGAAAACAATGGTTACGTCAAAAGGAATCTGATATTCAGGTGAAACTTAGAATCGGCTAATATGTACTAATCTCTCTCTGTGTGCATCTTGTGTATTAGCACTCGATGAAATATTTCTAGCCTGTGATGTACATCTGTGTTTAAGTAACTTAAAAAGCTGAGGTACTCTTGATATTAGATTATAGAGGCGTAGACCACAGTGCTAGCAATAGTAATAGGGGAGCAAGGTTTCTTGACAGAGGAAGAAAGCGTAATGGGGTGTGTGAGTTTAGAGAAGTTTCTGTCTTTGGCTGTAGAACAGAAACGGTCTCTGATCTCCTGGCAAGTGCTCCTGCAGGGACAGTGGTCAGGAGTCCTTTGGGGCACAGTACCAGCAGGCTGAACAGCATCTGCAGGCTGTAACTGAAAGATTGGAAAGACAGCAGGGAAGTTTCTACGTGGGTGGAAAGTTTGGAAGGGGACTGGGAAAAGAGTGGGGAAGGTGAGCACATGGGTGGTTTGAAAGACACCCTGTTTACTCACAGAATTGCTTTTGGAAAGCTTTTCCTTTGATTTGTGTGATTCTTGAGGTTTTGTGACAAGTAACCTATTTATTTCTCATCCAGGTGATAGCCAAAGTGAGTGCTTTGCGTTTGCTGTGCTTTAGCAAAGCACTGCTGCCGTTCAGCTGAGCCATGTAAAGGGCTACTGGGACAAGCGTTGCTTCTGCTCTGTGAACCTTCCTCTTTTGACTCCCTCTGGGAGTGCGAGTAATCGATCGAGCTGCACACAACCCTTTGTACAACCCCTGTGTATGTACGTGTGTGTGATGGATAAATGCAAAGTGGCACTGAAGTTGCTTATTTTTCTTTTGTGACTGTAATGCAAAAAGGAATTTTCTACATTTGAACACGTAGCTACACTGTAAATGTTTTTGTGTGTGAAATAATGCTTGTCCCTAACTTACCACTCCACTAAAGTTATTATAAATATCCCTTTGAATTTCTAAGCAGACTTTCTCTAACTCACATTACCTTTTCTTTTCATTAGTGGCAGAGTGTCGAGGGGTCTTGGACAATAATCAGAGATTTTCTTCATTGCCAACGTACCTACCTGTGAGCTATCGCATCTTCAGTGCTGAGACATCTTTCTTTCTCAAAGAAGCCAACCAGGACTTCATGAGAAATTCCAGTTTGCAGTCCAGGGTGGAATCGTTCTTCCCATACAAAGCTAAGAGACCACCTATATTAAATGCCAGCTACGGACCCTTTTCTGTTGAACAAGTTGTGCCGCAGGACCTAATGTTAACTTCCAACTTTTTTGGATCTGCCAACAAGTTTACTTATAACTGGAAACTGAAGGCCTATATAATGAGTGACAAGATTTACCCGAGCAAGCCCAAAGTGCAGGTGCTGTTCTACATCGTGGGCCGGGACTGGGATGACTACAGCACCACGGAGCGGCTGCCCTGCCTGCGCGTCTTTGCCTTTCGAGAGACGCGGGAAGTCAGGGGCAGCTGCAGGCTGAAAGGGGACCTGGGGCTGTGTGTGGCGGAGCTGGAGCTCCTGCCGAGCTGGTTTAACCCCCCCACGGTTGTCACGGGCCGCAAGAAGCCACTGGATCAGTTAGAGGGGAGCCCTGTGGAGCTTTACTATACAATCCAACCAGGAGATGAGAAAGGAGAGTGTACCGCTGAGGATATAAGGAAGGGGAATGCCATCCGGCCAGGAAAAGATGGCATGGATGAACCCATGTCCCACTTGCAGAGGATTGGATCTGTCAGCCTCTATCGAGGCCAGGAGACTTCTCAGCTGACAGAGCTGCGGCTGGATAGTAATATTGTCGTCTGGTTGCCCTCAAAGCCTGTCAAACAAGGAGAGGTTGTGAATGTTTATGTGACAATAGCCAACAACGCTACAGTGGACCAGTTCATACTCAGGTAGGGTAGCTTGGTTTTGGATGTTTCTGAGGTGGTAGCACGCAAAGATGTTGGGGTCGTGGGTTGAATCTCAACCAATTTGAAGTTCATCCACACTGAAGGTTGCTCCTAGTCACTGAAATACATTATTTTCCTCCTTCGAACGATGTGAAGAGGATTGAAAGCCTCCGTCACTAGGAGGCTTTTAACATGTGTGCCGTGCCATTTATCACATGCCCGCATTATGCAGCAATGCACAAAAACACGGCAATTCGCTGCTTTAGCAGGGCCGTTTTTGAGCAATGACAGCCAGTAAGGCACCAGGAAAGTTCTCTGCTTTAGAGAGCTTTTAACGTCAAGTTTTTATTGCACAGCCATGGCGTTTAAACGCAGCAAAACTTCAATTACCTGCCTTTAAGTGCTCTGCCAGTGCTTTGCCTCTCCCACACAGAGTGGTGTTGTTATGAGAGCTCTTTAGGGAGGGGTTTAACTATCTTCTTGTAGTTAGGTAGCATTTTTCTTTGCCAACACATAGACCCTTTAAAATAAGGCCTAATGTGTTTGATGTTGCTGTCAGTGCTAAGACACCTTTAGAAGTGAGTGCCGTTATTTTGGACAGGACTGGCAAATATGGGACCTGGGAGCAGAGGAGCTGCCTTACTGGGTCAGAGCACTTTCCTTTTATTTTCTTTAGCAGTTTCCCTACCGATCAGATGAAAATCTTTGAGGATGACAAAGACTGGGAAACTTGTTAATCACTGAAATATTTGATGTATTTTTTCCCCTGGTTACTAGGCTTTAAATTCAAGGGAAATTTCCACAGTGATAAGCAACAATTGCTCTTTAAAGCCTCAGGGAAGCAGAGTTTCCCAAAAGATTCTGCACATGAAAGTATTTATTTCTAAGGCTTATATGAATTAGATTAATACATAGTTGACAACTACCGAGGAGAATAGCCTTTAGAACAGGAAGTGTCGCTTGGCAGATAAAAGGCTTTTATTTTTAAAAAGGGGGATTTTAGTCATCCCAGAGTCATTCTGATGTTTGCAGCTTTGGTTAAGTTGGCGAGATAATCTCCCAGACACCTGTTTACTGAGCGAAACCTCCCTTCTAGAAGCCTTTTCTGACGCCGTTGCTTATCTGTTATTGAAAATCCTTTTCCACAAAGTAGTAGAAAAAGAATACTTTTCCACATAACAAGCGTAGCTGTGGTGAAAGAAGAAACCGGAAGGCGATGAACTGGGTGTTTGCTGGGTGGACGGGAGAGGGGATCACCCTTGGAAGGTCTGTGTCAGTCTTTATTTTCCTGAGAAGTGAGTTGAAGATAAACAAGCTTGTGGAAGTCTGGTGGTGTGTTTCTTTGCTCAGACATGAATCTGACTGCCCAGGCGAGGATATCATTTGCATGCTGAGAGGGACAATAGATAGAAATGGTAATGTGGGCTGTCAGTAGTTGCCTGTGTGACTTACTGCTATGGACAAAATGGATTGGCTTTGGTTTTGAGAATGAGTGACTGATGTATTTGAAGTGAATAGTCTGACGTTTCTTGGTATATTGGTTGTTCGGTGTTACCACAAATGCAGAGCTCAGGCCATGTTCTCTTGCTGAAACACCCCTTTGGTGAAAAGAGGATTGACATTTTTGCTTAAAATTACTTTGAACCAGACACAAGAACACAAGAGGCTGAAAATATTAAGATTTTATTTTAAATGGTTTTTCCTTGCTTCCAGCGGGGATGGGCAGGTGGTCGTTGTCTTGAGTTGTAATATGGGCTGATTCGTGTTCCAAAAATCAGCACTGTTCTGTGTGCTTCCTCCACTACCACAGGCGAGAAAAGCAACGTGACATATTCCAAAGCAGTTTTGATTTTGAAAACTTTACCTTGCAGGCATGTTACTCTCTTGTACCTACCAAAAACGCTGATCTGTGCAGTTGTTAAGGCATCAGATGGAAGTTTTGCTTAAGGTGTACAGGAGGGTAATTCCATGTAAAGGAAAATGGCTTTAGCTGTGTTCCTGGCATTGCAATAGGAAGGGACAGCAGATACCCCTGGTGAGAGTCATGTGGGGCTGTCCCCTGAGGCGTGAAGCGCATGGCCTTTGCTGTCAACCTCAAAGGTTTCTTTTGTGGCTTTAGGAGCAGAGTGGGGGGGAAAGGCCGGCAAAGCCACCTCCAGCTTCCTGGGTCCATGGTGGAAAGCTGATGTCTTGGATGAAACTTTGTAGGTGTGAAAGAATGTACAACTTGGCCCAGGAGTCTACAAAGCGCCTGTATCTTAGAGGAAAAGAAGCCAAGCTGATGCAGGGAGCAGGCAGTGCATATGCTGGGTCTGCCTAGGGGCTCCTTTAACCTTCTCCGTGGCCATTTGCCTGGGTAGGCAGAGGGCTGGATGTTCTCAGACTCATGGGTTCCCCGCAGAGCAATCCCTACATTCTGTGACATGCATTCACATTTAATCATCCTAAAGAAAAACACACCACACATTATCCCCAGGCGTAGGGGGTTTGTTTATTTTCTGCTTCTTGTATACTATTCATTGAAGTATTGCAACATCCAGTGCTGAAGCAAACAGCATGTGATCATTGCTTGGGGGGGGAGAATAAGAGCTACAAATCTTCTGTGGCAAAAGGAAAGTAGACCGGTCTAAATGACCTCATATCCACAGATCATTGCAATTGAAACCGTGTTCTTAAATTGTGTCTTAATTCAGAATCCTATTACTGTATCTATAAATTTATCAGTCCAAGAACACCTGTAAAGTCAAAGAGAATGACTAATACGGCACGGAGGGAAGCGAATGATGCATGGTAGTACATGAACGCAGTAGGAGCACTGTCTGAATAAACACCCATCTTCCTTTCTTGCATCTGAGGCAGCACAGGGCTCTCGTGAACGCAGTTGCTGATGGGTTATAGGAGATAGGAACCGGCCTGTGGACACAACCTGTCATGCTGTGTCACCTCTGGCAAGTCTTTACAGACATTTTCTATATGCAACATGGAAAATGGGAACAGTTGGTCGGCATCGCTCTTGAGAGCAGGAAGCCTGTTTCAGTCCTGTTCCTGAAAGACTTTGGCTTCCTCTGATGGAAGGGGTTTCAGGTTTGCCTTGTATTATCAACAGTAATAAGAATGGGGAAAGCTTGATAAAATTGCTGAAGAAATAGAGAAGAGGAAGCAAGTATTGCACTGCATTCCTGCCTTTGGGAAGGATTTCTGGGCTCCCAGAAAGAGATGAATTACACTGTCCTCAGTAAGGACAACTGCTGATTACAGAAAACTACCGATACCTCTAGCAGTTGGGTAAACTATGAACAGAAGAAAAGTACATCAGTGTCAGACAGAAAAGCAAAAAACCTTAGCAATATTTAAAATAAAGATCATGTAGGTCTTCTGTGCACTTCCCAGAGCTGTTATAAATTAACACCTCTGGTTTCAGCAGAGCTACCACGATTGAGTGTCGCTTCACCAATTGCTGCGTACAGATGCTTTTCTAATCTGAGCCATCATTCCGTGAGTACTGGCTGGAAGGACTGGAAAGCAAACTCCTGTTCTTGCATGCTTTTATGAACAGCCCCCATATCCAGCAGGCTACAAATAAGGGGAAGAATCACCACCATACTGAAAATAAGCTGTTCTTGTGAGGTTAACTTTCAGAAAGCAACACATAGCTGCACATGTATGCTGAGATATTTGAAGGGAAGTAGGAAGCTGGGCATTTGGTTTCTATTTGTAGTACTGGGGAGTTGGTGAGCTGAATGCATTGGGCAGCTTTGAAAGGGTTGGCCTGTGTGCATTGCTCTGTTTGTTCTGTAGCTCTAAATACTCTTCCAGCTAATACACCCTTAAAGGATCTTTCTGTCTGTTTTTCGTGGCATGAGATGCCACATTAGATCTGGCAGAGCACTGTACAGCTCAGGGCCAAGGCGAAAGGTGTGAGAGTGTTAAGTGGTTTATGTTACTCTGCTGGGCAGCAGCTAATCTCTAACTTACTCTTGAAGGTGCTGAACCACCAGATAACCCGATTTACAGGAGGTATTGAGCAGGATAAGTAAAGAGAAAGGGGATGAAGTTGTTATCTGTCCTGATTAGAGAAAAGAGGTGAAATACTGTGGTACTTTTGTTCCCCTCAGGCTTCTTATTACAGATTTTGCAGTGCAGCTCATTGCACCTGAAGGGATGTAGGTTGTAAACAGGGTTACTGAATTACCTCTGTCCAGCAAACAAATCAAGCCAAGACAATGGATAATTAGGAGTGATAATAAATCTACAGGTTGGAAGAAGGATAAAGGATAAATGCAGTGTGAAAGCTATTAAACCCATCAGCTAAGGCAGCTTTATATGCCAGTTCCTAATGAGTATTGACAGCAGCACTATGCTAGGTGGTATTGAGAACAGCTAGAAACCTGGAGGAAGATCTGCACTTGGAGTAGCACTACAGAATAGCCACAGCTGTAAAAAGTAGCTGTGATCGTAATATGCCTGTGCTGCCTGCTTAGAGATCTCAGTATTTCAAAGACTAGATTTTGTGATCTGGCCATAAACAGACACTTTGGAGCAACTGGTCATGAAAAAGGGGGATCTCCAGCACTAACTCTGCCTGCTTTGTGTGGAAATCCTATTTGAGGCTCCTTAGGGAGTAAGCTGCTCCGAGGAGCAGTCTGTGCTTGGCACTGCCCTCAGCTCTTCTACCTGCTGTATAGAAAAGAAACAGTAACATTTTCAAGCAATTGCTGTTTAATTTTAGGTACTTACATTTTAATAATGAAATATGAAAAATTAAGCTTTAGTACCCAGAAATTTACCTGTGCTTAATTGTTGCTTTATCAGTTTTTAATGCTGCAGTGTGGTCGTATCACTGCAAACCCAAGTGACATTGTAATGACTGCCTGAAGCTGAAGTCAACCAGAATATATGAGACTAAAACCAGAGCTGTGTTCACTCTGTTTTGTGTTAACCCATAATTTGGGACATATCATCCCAAGTACCTATTTTCCACAGTAAACGGAATGCTGGTTTCCAGCTGTGAAATGAAGAGCGTGCTTTTATTGCACTGCTTCATATTTTAAAACTAACGCAGCTCAGAGTGAAATGAAGAGACAGAATGATTTGGTGGGATGCTCTTCTGGGCGCACATGTGTGTCTCCAGGTGTGAATCGCAACAAAACATTTTTCATTGCCTATGCAGCTTTGCGTTACTTAAATATTTAAGTGATTCCACTGCACAGAAGCATTTTAGTTGACATCTGAAGGGAGAGGAACTTGAAGCCCTCAGACTTGCTTCTGCCGGCTCGTTATTTCATGGTATATTTTTCAAATGAAAAGAAAGTCTCATCTTCAAGAACTCAGACCCATAGTTTACCTATTGAATGAAAGTAAATAATAGAGATGTAGTTTCTGCAAGCTAGATTTCCTTTTATAGCATCTTAAACTTTCTCTTTAGACACACATCTTGTATTCCAAGACACAGATAAAACAGTAAGTGGCTCTTTTCCTACTTCTGTTCAGAACTGACTATGTTACTTTAGCTATGGCTCTTTATCCCTGCTCACATCTTTTCCCCCTCAGATTGCTCGTTTGTACCATGCACCATTCAGGGAAGGGATATGGCCCTGTTCTGGGGCATCCCCAACTATAGCGAGCCTCTGATCCCATACGGCAGCTGTGCATCGCATAATCCAAGCGACAGCAAATCATCCAAAAGCTGTTTCACTGTGGGGATTACGGTTTTTGCAAGAAACAAAGTGTAATAGCACCTCGCAAGTGCTTTGTTCAGATTTCTCCAAAGTAAACACATGGTTAATAATTAATAGCAATCATGTGCTATCATTTTTTTATATTCTGCTTCAGTAAGCAATGGGGACGTAGGCTGCTGAATTATTCCTAATTGTCATCAACTAGAGAATACGATGGACCCACAGTAAAAGGGCAAATATTTCCCTGTATAATTTTAAAAAGCGTTTGAGATGTAAAACATGCTTTTCCAAAGAGGAGAATGTGTTAATGCTATTTTGAGAGAAGGGTAGCACACTCCAGTTGGTTTAATTTCATTAGCCCTTAGCAGGCACTTTTTATGGCCATCGGTGTCATAGCAGAGGCAGCTGGGTCCTCCAAACAAAATGACTCACTCTCAAAAATGCGAAGCTGCTGAGGGTGTCCTTTAATCAGAGACTGAGAAAAGGTGCTTCTCACAGAACAAGTGAAGAGCTCACTTGAGTCTGCTAGCAGTGAGTCAGATTTAGTAGTTTAAAAAGGAACTGATTATTAACTTGAAATTGAAGCTACCTAGAAAAAACAGGCGCCTTTCCCTTGCCCCTCTTTAAAAGCCTTTAAAAAATGTGGTGCTTGAGAAACCTGAACAATTCCATTACCATCTCCAGTGCAATGTACTCCTTAGTGCTGAGAATAAACTCTGGATTTGTTGTTAGAAGGCTGAGTTTGCGCTCCTTGCTGTGGAAGTCGTTTGCTGATTGCCCTTGACAGAGTCGCTGGAGCACAGCTTTGCAGCCACTGAACCAAGAGGAACCCTTGGATCCCGCTCCGTTCAGGAACTGAACAGTGGAGTTCAGTGGTGCTGGAGTCCACTGAGTGCTCAGCTCTGAGAATCAGAAGTTGTATCCTCCCTTTCGAAAATGTTATCCTTAACTCCCTGAGCTATTGAAGTCTGCGGGTTCTTTGAGCCAAATTCAGGGCAATCTCTGTGTGATTTGTCAGCATTCCTGGTCATGCCACAGGTAACGCTGACATTTTTCTAGGTGCAAACTAAGACATGAAATCCAATCAGCTGAGTGTAGACAAACCAGAACTGTATCTATAGTTTTATATAATAACTTTATATAATGCAGCTATGAAACATATTTGGACTTTAGGGCTTCAGGCTTGTATGTTTGAAAACTTTCTCTAGTATGTTTAGTAGAAAAGTAGAAGGAATTGGTGGAGACACCATAAATAGAAAAGAACAAAATAATTGCATCAGCATTCAGGCAGAGAATTGCTGGCCATCAACGCTGCTTCAAGTGCTGGAGCTGCAGGTTTTGGTTAACATTTGGCAAATTCGCTTGCATATCTGAGTTTCAGAAACTTGATATTGAGGCATCTTGTTTAAATCCCCTCCTGTAAGTAGTTTCCCTTCCCATCCCCTTTAGTCCTGGCAAAGTGGTGAAGTCATTCCTGGCTGCTTTTCCAGATAGGCTGCAGCGTGTGTTGCTAAATACACACCAGTGCCCCCAGCTCTTTTCCTTCTGCTCTGAGGTGCTGTGTGCTCCTGCTGCCTTCTGCTCTGCCTCACCTTTCCAAACGCTTGTGCATGTGCAGGACTGGTTAGAGATGAGATAAGGCACCTCGACTTCATTTCTGCTTAGACTATTAGCCACTTGTGTGACTCAAGTTACAACAGTTAATTAAATCCTTGGTTACTTGCCTAATGAGAAACAATAGTGACTCGTTAATATAAACCCCAACCGTCCCAAACCAGCAATAGGGAGGGAAATTTCATACTACTGAGAGTGGGGTTTAGTTGAAGCAAGATATGATGTTTTCAGGCTGTCTGAAAAAGGCTGTGGTGTGATGCATTAGGGAATCTCCTGGGAACCCTGGGTGCAATGATCTGACAAGCTGCTGGCTTCCAAGGCCACTGCAAGCAAGAGACAGCGTGAGCCTGTAGGTCTGAATGGAAATGAGCATCCCTGAGAAAAATTGCGTGACAAGGCTTTAAAACCTGGAGCATCTGCATCTGCTGCAGCTGTAAAAGCAGTAGTGACTTGCTGGAATGATACTGGGAGGAACAGCAGCAAGTCATAGCTCAGGGTTTGGGATGGGGTGGAAGTACAGGAAGGTACCTGACCCAGTGGAGCTGTAAAATGTGATGTTTTTATCTCAGTTGGGGCATTTTGGTGGTTGTGGGGCTCATTATTTAACTGTCTAATTGAAGTTTCTGTTTTGGCAGACCACCACTCCTCACTCGTGACACCACATACACAAATAACTTAAGTTGTTTATATGTTCTTGTGGCACTTTACAGTTAAAACTTTCACAGAAGGCCTGGGGATGGTGGAAAGTGCTGCTCTGCACTTCTGAGTTTATTTCTTCAGAATGCTGAGCCTTCCTATAAGGTATAGAGTGTTTGACTCTGACTTTTGCCACTGTTTCCTTTGGGACCCCATTGGGTGCTCTGTCCTTCCTTGAAATCACACCCTTGCCTGTATGTGCTGCCTCTCCAGAGAGCCCTGTGCTGCTGTGTGTAGTGTTCTCTTGAAAAGAAAGTTGCATTTCCATAGACTCTCAGTGCAAAGAAAAGCCGGTTAATTCATAGCTGAGATGAGACTGGGTTAAAAGGAAATTCAGCATCTTTGTTTGTTTGTTTGGTTGGTTCCTGGTGTGTTACAGAATGTCTCTATTAGCAAAGCTGCCAGGGGGTTAATTTGCACTAACAGTCTAATCATCTCCAACGACATCATTTCAGGTTTTCATATCGCTGCTTAGATCAGCAGGACTGGAGAAAAGACTTGAGAAATAGCACATATCTTTGGAAAAAAGGAGAAAAAATGGGGGCAAAGCATTTCAGACATAGCATTATCAGCTGTCAAGCTGCTTACAAAGATTTGCTTTTTCTTACAAGCTCTGGCTCTGAGATGTAAGCCTTGATTTCCAAAGCGCTACGAGACGGAGCTCTTTGTACAAGAGACAGGCTCATTAAAGGGAGTGTGTGGTACTTACACACCACAGTCCAGAGCTCTATCCCTCAACCTTCCCAATTAGTCGTTAAACAGAACACAGAAACAGTTGCAGATCACGAATCACAACTTCTTTTCACAGATAAGAGTGCTTTTAGGACATCCTAAACCATGAAGTCACACTCAGCCTTTCAGTTGCCCTGGGAGTGCTGGGGAAGGCAGCTCAGCCCTGCAGGTGATCATTAAGGCACAAAAGTTGCTGCTGACCAGCCTGAGGGGTTATTTATTTGGCAAATTGGACATTCCTAGATCCCTTTTTGAGAAAACTATATTTTCCTATGGATTGCATGGCTGCTTACTTGGGACTCTGAGCTTTGCTATAGCTTTTAAAAGAAATGGAGTGCTGTGATGCTGAATTGCTGTAGTCACGGAGTCACTTGGTGAGCCTGGTCTCAGCAGGTTGTAGAAATACCACCAGTAGCAACACAAATATTTTTCTGCTTGAGGTTATGTCTAACTTAGAAAAAGCCCTGATTGCGTAGAGAGCTCTTCCTATGGAAAGGAAACGCCAACCCACAGTAGGAGCCTGTCACTTAGGAACGCACCCAAATTTAGTGCTGTCGAAAGGAATGAGAATATTCACAGGCTTCAGGCTGCTTTTTATCCCTCTGGATTCGAGACGTTCATGAGAGGCTGCGTTAGCACCAGTTTCTGCTTTCCTCTGCCGTAGAGAACTCTGACTACAGTTTTCCAATAGAAGGGAATGACCAAACCTTGTTGGGTTTTTGCATATACTTCATTGCTCTTGGTTGGGTGCTGATGATAGTGGACAATGTGCAGTTACAAGTATTGCAATACTGTTTTCTGAAACAGCAGATGATGAAAGGATGGTGTTAAAGTTTTAATTAAATTGTCTGCTTTGTGAAGAGGGCAGAGCTGCTCTGGGCAGGGAGGCTCGGGGCAAACACAGGACAGAGAGCAGGCGGTGTTACACAAGGCCACTGTAGTATCAGGAGAGTCACACAACCTTGCAGGTAACATCACAGTGGGTGACTTGGATCCTTGACACCGGATTTGATTTACCTGCAGGCACTGCTGTGCTCGTGATGGCATCTGAAAGTGGTGATTGCAGACCTAACGAGCACAACTTCCAACAGGGTCTCAAGGGAAGTAACAGCAACCTCGTGGCTTAGGTCCATTAGGATCTGAGCTGGGCGACATTGAGCTTCAAAGCAATTCCCCAGTGGCTTTTGTAATCAAGTGTTAGTATCTTAAATCAAGCTGTTCAAAGCCCTAGAAAGGATAATGCAAGTGGCAATCTAGCCTGGACAGACATGTGTGAAGATGATGTGTAATCTCAATTTTCTAAGGCTCCAGGGTACTGCTTAAGAATTTTCCTCTTATCGGTCTGAGACAACGCTGTTGTAATTAATGCTGGGTAGAAATATTGACACAGTCGAGCGAAGACTTTATCGGCTGGCTATAGACAGCTGGTTAATTTTAATATTTTCTGATAGATCTTTAAAGAAATCCCAACTAGTTGTTCAGAAATTAATAGGCCTCATCTCTCTCTGTGTTATTCAAGTATAGCTGTGCTGTCACCTGCAGTTTGCATTCTTTAATTCTCATAGCATCTCAGGTGATGGGTGCTTTGTCCATCGCTGTGGTAACAGCTGTTTTGATTTCTTATTTAAAGTAAACATTGAAAGTAAACATTGACATAACCCCCCCTGTAATGTGTTCTTTTTATTCCTCTTCCACACGTATTGGGTGCCATAGCTGTGCAAACATGTCGTGATGGTAGTGGATAGAGAGCAATAAACTGCAGCTCTAGTGCCCTGGTGCACGACTGGTTTTGCCTTTCAACACACACATAATTTTTACGTTGGTTCTTTCAACTCTGTTTTCGCTCCTGCCCATGTTTAATTACATTTCAAATACTTCAGGGTAGAAACAGCCCCTGACTCTGTGTTGGTGAGTGCTTAAGGGAAATGGGTTCTAATAGCAGATGAGACATGCTAACTTTGCTTTTGCTCTTAAACAGCTCCATTTTGATGTTGAATTGATCCCATGAACTTCTGGCAGTTGCTCAAAATCCCTCCTATCCTTTTTCTGAACACTAGCGATGGGAGTAGCAGTTTTTTTTCCTGTGTCAGTACTTCTATTTTGCTGCCTTAAAAAAACCCCAGAGATAGAAAAATATTGAATGAAAAGCTCTATGAAACTCTGGTAGCCCCACTCTCCTCCCCAAGCCTCTGCTGCCCAATTCCCTTCAGGTTTGGGTTCCTCAGGACCTGTGGGGGGGATGTGGGTGCAGACCCAAGTGTCCCAGGGGTGTGGGTACAGACCCAAGTGTCCCAGGTCCTCCCTCAGAGCAGGTGAGAGGATTTGCCTTGAGCCCCAGCACCCAGCAGCCCCTGTGCCACCCCAACTGGGAAAAGCTGTTGGGGCTGGCTGCTCTTGGAAGGAAAAATGCTGTTGGAAAAATGCTTTCTGCAAGTGTTTTCTAGGGTTCTCCCTGCTCCCTTTTTTAATCGTCTGATAAATGTACCAATTATCTTTTTTATTTCAAGTGGAGAAAAAAAATCTTAATTTTTTTATCTAGAAGGGGCTTGCGTGCTCTGCATTATATTCTGTATGCTTTTAGAGTGATTCAGGTGGAACCTCATTAACCGTCTTTACTGCCCTCTTAGGTTCTTCTCTGTTAACTATCACAGGAATTTCCCATGCAGGAATGATTCTGCACCACCTTGCACTAAAATGAAGCACAACTCGTTCTGATAGACCGCTCTGCAGGGAGAGGTGACATGAAGAAATGCTGTGCATGGGAAGAGGGGTTTGCAGGACTGAAGCTGTAGCCCCAGTCTGCAAAAGGACTGTTCCTGCCCTTAGCTGTGTGTGCTGTGGCCAAAGGGAAACATGTGCAGTAACTCTGAAAATCAAGATCATGCTTTGCGCAGTTCTTTTTATCCTGCAGATGGGAATGTTATGTGCTGCAATGAATGGTGTTGAAAGGGGCCTAATTGCTCACCCATTTGATATGAATCAGATGATGCTTTCCTACTTCTGCAGAGTTATTTTAAAGTAAAAGAATGATACAGTTAGCTAGGTTTTAAGTATTGCTGATTATTCTACTTTGGGGATAGCACTCCTTTCTCCTATGTTAGTAAAGCTAATAGCAGAAGGTGTCATTTCTGGGGGTGCATTCCCTAACATGGCACAGCAGGCTCATTAGGTAAGAGGGCTCAATCAAAGAGCCACAACAACCCCCTTGTTCTCACGGCGCTAAATGGGAGTGAGTCACGGCTGGATCTCGGCTGGAGGCAGCAGCGATCCCTGGGAATGGGAAATGGTCAAGAACTTCTTGTTCCAGGGAGCTCTGATTGTTCAGAAAGGCAAGGATTGTCCTGTTGGGTTGTGTAATTATATCCGCCTCCACATATCCCACTGCTGTTCCTTTCCATTATGTCTTTTTATTTAACTCCTAGCTATTCAAGGAGGAAATGTAACGGATTCATGGCAAGAGCAAGTGAACATCCGTGCGTCCTTCCCTGCTCAAAAGGAGTCTCAATGGCTGAGGAATGTTACTTTGCTAATTGTTTAAATGGTGCTTAAGGGGCCCCCTGGGCCAGTTACACTGGCTCTATGATTTGCCTTTTCACCAAACACTCCATTGATTCAGAGTCAGAAACATGAAAGAAGAGAGGAGAAAATACAAGAGGGTTGTGGTAATTGGGTCTTTACAAACATAAGGAAATGAATCAGTCCTACTAAAAATGACAGTTGCCGCTCTGAAATATACACATCCTCAAGCATTTGTTCAATGGATAACTGTTTTTATCTTTTATTTCTCTTTTCTGTAAACATAGAAAGGAAAGAAAAATAAACGCACACTGAGTTTAACTCAATCTGAGCATATTCTTACGATCTAAAAAAAAAAAGGGAAAGGCAAACTGTTCTCTGTTTCATTTTAGAGCTTCATCATTTGGAGCAGAAAAGAGTCTTGTGTGGAGATTGATTCCACATCAGTATTTTGCAGAAAATTGGCATCTGGCTTGATTTTTGTTACGGAATCCTTCTGGCCATTTGTGCTTCCTACGTCTTTCCTAGTACGTTACTCAAGGCTTACACACCCTTAGCAAAGTGTTTCTTCTGCGATTCCCAGTGAGTGTTCCTGACCTGGTAGGTGAAGTTGATCGTGATTAATAGCCAGGCTTGAGGTTTGGTTTTATTCAATCTAAACATTTTAGTTGTCATCTGTGGTTAAAAGTCACTCTGCAGTGTTTGAGTCTGGAAATCCTTATATCATCAAGGCAGATTAACGTGGACAGTTGTGACAATTTTGGGGCAGGTTCTGTGAGTACAGGTCGTTGATCTGAGTGCAGAGCCTTTCATCATCACACTTAGCAGATGGGAAGGAATTTTGCAGTACTGTGTCCTCGTGCTATTTCAAATGCTTCAGAAACAGAAGATCCAGAACAAACATGCCCATGTAATGATGCCCGGCTCAAGTGAGCTCCAGGCACACCTCTTCCTCACCATAAACCTTCCTGTTCTCAGTCTCGTGTCTCTGCGTTCCTCTTCCCACTGCAGAATCCTCTGTCTCCTTGTCCCAGTCACTCCATATTACTCCATCAGTGACTGACTGGACAGGAGGCAGCTTCTCCTCTTCCTCCATCGTGGCTGTGGGTGGATGTGTCCCTGCACTGCTGCCCCATTGAAGAGCGTGCCCCGCCGTCTTCTGACCATGCTCAAACCCAGCGAGCGGCTCTGCTTAGCGCCTGCTGTGTGCGCTTGAGGTAGACAGTGCAAGTCCCTTCACAACGTTTACCAGGACCCCTACCCTGCTGTGAAGTATATTTAGAGCAGATTTTCTTATAGGCACAAGTACGATGCCATTGCAGCAGTGTGTCAGATGTGGATGTGCAGAGCAGATTGGGAAGGAGCAGCTGTAAAATGGGTGCTTTTTTCCACGCTAGAGAGAGAGAGAACGATGCTTTCCAGCTTCTCCTAGATGGAACCTTGTGTTTAACTTCTAGTGTGCTGCTTGTGCAGATCCTGATGGGATCATTTCAATTAAGCTTCATATTCTGATATGAGTGAATTTCTGTAAGTGACTAAGTGTTGCTTATGCTGGAACTTGAGATTTTTATTGTGTGAACGCCCAACTGTTTGGCTAAGTCTTTATTTTTTCTTTCTCCTTAAGCAACCTTTTCATCTTTTTGCTTTATCTGCACCTTCCACTCCTTACATTCTCACTGAAGAGAAAAATATGGAGCTGTAATTTCTCTTGTCTGATTAAACACAATGTGAGACTTGCATTTGATATGATACTGCCTGGGCTGTCTTATACAGGGGGAATAATAGCTTTGCAGCATGTGATGAGAGGGGACAGAATGTTATCACAGTTCAGTGTTTGTGTATTAAATTTCCACGTGATCAGACTCGAAAATAATAATGGTGAGAATAACTAATATAATAGTCTTCTAGACAAGTTGTCTCTCTTATCTTTTATAGTAATAAAGTGAGCGTGTTATGTGTTTATTTTGTGTGTGTGTGTGTATACGTGTGTGTGTGTATATATATGTATATATAGGTGTACAGTCCTGATGCAAGTGGTACTAAGTGGTTAAAGCAAGAGATCTTGGAGTAAGATGCCATCCCCAGAGCCACTAGATGAGTCTTTTGTCACTCAGATGGTCCTTCTGTGTCTCTCACATCATCAGTGCTGGGACTGTAATCCTGAACCCACTCACAACAGATCTGCTAATCCTTCAGAGTGGGCTGTGACTCCTCCATGCAAGTATACAAAGACTTAGAAGAGGAAAAAAAGGTGTGCTGGGTGTAATTTTTCTTTCCTATTGCACAAGTTTAGTTGACTTACTGAAATATAAGGACAAGTTGAGGCCACCACAGAGAGCTGCTAGATTGCCTCTGAGGTATTGCAATTTCTAGCTCTGTCCCCTCTGCATCGGGAAGAGGAATTGGGGGTCTGCGGGCAGCCCCTCTCTGGGTACTGAGGCACAGCTGGAGGCAGCCAAAGGGCCTGCAACAACTGCAGCTTGGGGTCAGCTCTGCCACCACGAGCAGCAGCTGTGAACCAGCAGCTCCTCAGCCTTTGCACTCCAGAGATGTAACTGTGACCCGTTACTGATGCCAGCGGACTTTGGAGCAGTTAGCATTATTATTTTAGCACACTAAAAGATAACTTTTGGTATTGAGGGAATTGATTTCCCTTTGAGTATCATCACAGCAAAGTTTGGTTTGTACATGTATTTTTTTAAGTGCATGCTTTAGCATACAAAATCCAGAGCATCCCTTTGTAGAGCCAAGTGGGCTGTTGTTTTCTTGTTTGATTTGGCTCTTCTTGCTCAATCTGGAGCTGTGCCAAAAAACCATGAATATTCATGGCACTGTTAAACAAGATTTTTATTGAAAACAAAAAATGGATCTGAAGTCTTTCATTTGTCATCCTGAAGTCAGCTAGTTGAAAGCCCTGTGAACAGGCACATTTATCAGAGAGGTTTGCTTGGGTTTTTCTGGTTTTTGGTGCTTACTGAATAAAAATCCATTAGGGCCAAAAACTTAGGACTGGCCAGTGAGCCTAATGTTAAGATATTTTTGTATACAAGATGAAGATAATATATATGAAATATAGAAATTAAATTTTAGTAGTTTACATATTATATTAACTATAGCTTGAGTATAAAATACTTTAACTTCATTCTTCTTAAAGTATATAGTACTTCAGGCTAGCCAGTCTGCGTCTTGGTGGTACCAGGAGTTTCTGCTGCTCTGGGTGACCCTACCGGTGTCACAGAGCAGGTAGGGAGCAGGGCTGGTCGTGGCTTCTTCCTTGTCTCTGGTCCTCTGTGCTCTGCACGCATTCACCAAGCTTGGAGCCGGTTGCTGAGTGTCCTTGCAGCAGCTGAATGAGGGAGAGATTGATTTCCTCTATGTGTGTACATGTACAGATAGATGGGAGAGGGGAAAGTGAGAAGAAACTAGAAGAGAGCACAAAGTAGATTTCTCTTGCAGCCTCCGGCCTGTACAAGAAATTAAATAAGCTTAGCTTTTAGATGGCTCATGTAACTGATTTTAGATATCCATGCTCATTTGTACTGCAAGGTGAAATCCTGAGAGCTGTGTGTTTCATCCTGCAAAGCAGACTACTGAGTATCTTTTCCTTCCATGCACGTTATTGTGGAGAACAGTGTCAGGAGAGAAATGTCTGGGGGGATGCGTTTGTATGATGGGACTTGGGACCTTTTTTGCCCTGTTAAAACTTATTTTTAAATTAATATAAACAGTCCTGAGGTTTAATGATGCGTTTATACTTCACAATATTCTGGTTCCTCTCATTGGAACAGGCTTTGTTCTGAACTTTGTTGAAATCCCAGTTATAACAAAGCGTTTAATCCAGAAATACTTTTCATGTGATACGCTCGCTTTAGAAACCATGAAATTCCCAGGTGTGAGCTTTCCACATTGACAAATCTCTAAACAGATTAAGTGTTGGAGATGGAGGAGAAAAATGGATCTTTTCATTGAATGTCATCATCTTTGTTCTCTGTAAGAATCGCTGTCACCACATGCTCTGTGTTAGTCCTGCTGCAATCAATGATAAAGTCTTCCTACAGATATTAGTAGGAGTTGTTTCAGGCTAAGGACCTCACCCACTTCTGGCCCAGGATTTTCTGGGGATGTGTTCTAGTACCATAACATTCAGCTACTGATGCATGTAAATGCTAATATAAAGGTTACAGATAATGACACAGATCTCAATTGATCCCAAATCTGATCCTGTGGCAATTAAAATCCGTGTCGAAGCTCCCATTGACTTCGGTCAGGGTGCAGTCAGGTCAGCAATGGAGCACTTGTGCTAAGGACTAGGAGCCTGTAGCACCGCACTCCGACTCCTGGTTATCACAGTTTGCTCTCTTAGCAATTAGTCATCTTGTTAAGAACAGATAATTAAAACAAGACATGTCCAGACAGAGGAGTAACTTGTGAAGTGCCAGACTCCCAGCAGAATTGTTGGTACAGGAGTGTAATGAGGGCAGAGCACAGAGCGAGGCTGAACTGGAACAAGAGAGATCTGGTGTGGAAGTGAGCGAGGGAAGCACCACCTTAACTCGTTTGTGAATTGTACGCTGGTGGAGGTCTGTAAATGTATTAGCAGAAAATACATGGAAAAGTGATTACGGTTCTGGAGTACATCAGAGTTGAGCCTTTATCTCCCTGTGATGGGTGGGCCTTATAGCAAAGTCTAACGATGCTGTTGCTCACAAGCAAAGAGTTAAAGTCCTTTTACTTGCAATTGTAATTCCCTACTTCTGAATTTGGTGGTCTTGTGTTTGATCCTGCTGGCCAGTCCCGTATGGTCCCTTACCAACCTGTTGCCCAATGTGTAACAACCCAAAAGCTTTGAGTAGCTACAGTGAGATGGGAGTTGCACGTTGAACCCTAGAAAGGGCTTGGGGCGTCCTGCTGGGAGAAGCCGTGTGCTTGGAGTGAAGATGAATTTCCAGCCCTGGCTTAGAAACCAGGGAGGCCCTCATGGCAGAATTGTGGGAAAGTATTGCTGTAACAGCAAAGTATTTGCTCTTAAAGGGGGAGAAGTATGTAGCACCATCACAGAGGGACAAGGATTCAAAGGGAAACATATGTTTAAAACATACCGGTCAAGTTTATTTGAAAAGCAAATTTGTTTGCTTTTGATTCTTTATAACATTTCCCATGGAGACTAGCAAATAGAGCTGCCACATTTTTGGCAAAGGAGATTTTATCCTAAACCTGAAACACTTAAATACACATACTTACATAAATATGGTCTCTATTAGTTTCAGCCGTGTGACTTCTAACTCCTGCCTTTAGTAGTTAATTTTTTATTTTCTCCTGTTGGTTGTATTTTAAGCTTTTTTTTTAGAAAGAGAAAGAAGAACAAGGTGATAAAAAGAAGTTTTCTTCAGTGGCTATGCTTTGTGTGCAAAGGTCTAGAGGAACAGGGGCACTGGTGATAAAACTTTCTATAGGGTACAGTGGGTCTGAAACCACCCAAGGTTTGTAGTTATTGAAATAACCTCTTTTTTTCCTCCCAAATACTGTTGCTGTCCACCCCTGCTCTCTTTGATCCCATTCACTTAGTTTATTTTTAAATAAACGTATGGCACGCTTCTCTCTCACACAGGCAAGCGCTCATTGATGTCAGTGGGAGCTTCACCACCTTGAGGGTGAGCGAGTGGGGATCAATACCAGAGTGCCTGAGAGCTGGCCAGGTTTATATCCCACTCCTCCTGAGTGTATGATACTTGAAAAGCAAACAATCCACTGAGACCTAATCAAGTTAAGTGCATTTAAAACACCAGTTGTTACTGTCAGCAAGGGATTACAGTCAAAGGAATTGATACAAACCTTTCAAAGCCTCGGTGCAAAAAGATGGGCAAGCTCACAGCCAGAATTAATAGCCTCTAGCCTGCAGTAGAGTGGTGTCAGTCTCCTGGTCTGTATTTTTCTTCCCTTGGTGCTTACTGAAATAAATGTATATGTATATACACTATATATATATATATATGCACACACACATACTTTTTTTAGAAGCACCAAAAGCAGACTCTTCATGTAGCCATATAAAAGACTGATACCTGCTCTCCAGATAGCACTTTTGGATCCCCTGCCAACACGCTGTCTCACACCTGGGACTAGATTTAGGCAAAGAACAGGGCTTATGGGTCAAAGCGTTTCCCTTCCCTTCCATGCAGATGCTCTTCTTGCCTTTGTGTGCATGCTGTGATATTTTTAATGGCCGAAACAAGAGATAGTAGTGATGAGCACAGGGAGAATTGCCAGGGTTGTCTTGGCGTTGTCTCCTTTCTCTCTCTGGCCCCCCAAAAAAAAGGGAGGGAGAGAAAGAGCTGAGGCTTGGGCTATTTGCCAGTTTGCTTAGTGATTTGCAGCCAGCAGACAGATCTGCCTGTGAGGATGGATGCTTGTGAGCACTTCTGAGCGTGGAGTGCCAGTGACAGAGCTCAAGACGGCCGTCTGTCCTTCTTGAGAGAACACTGCTTCCCCACCTTGGTGATGCAGTGACCGAATCTTGCTCCTCTGACTTTTGACAGTGCCTTGTTGTAGGCGGACATTAAATGACTCCTAATCAAATTAAACAAGGCGTGCATCCACAGCAGGGCTCTCGGTGCATTGTACGTCCTAAAATCTAATCTTGTCTTTGTTGTCTTTACAGGGCTATATCCGTGATTTTGGGTGACTGATAAGGGAGTAAATGTGCACAGGTTGTGTTTAACACACACTGAGATCAAAATCCCAGCCGCTGCTGGGCTGCTTTACCCAGAAGGAAGCATATATATTCTTTAAATATTTCCTTACAGCTGGTGCTAAACTTGAGCTGAACGATTCAGTAGTGTGTAGTGTTTGTGTGCAGATCTCATGTAAATGGAGTTTGGTCTTCTCTGTTAAACCTGGTGAGTGCTGGACTTGGGTTTTACAGATCTTGGAGTCTCCTGAGCTCTGGCAGTCCAAAATGGCACAACTATTAGCTGTGTTTGAGATCTTTATTACCTTGAGTGAGGGAAATCAGTGTTCCTCTTAAGAGTGAATTCGCTTTTAGCGTTCCTTAGAGTTGGGTCTCATCTTCATTCACTCTGGTTCAGATACTTGTGTCTTGATATAATAACAATCATCACAATTTCATTTTGTCAGGAGTCAGTATTGGTTTTCAGCCTTTCAGCTAAAGACAGATTTAAGAAAATTCATTCCTGCCTGTGTAAAGATATGAAGAGATTTGGAGCTACCTCTAGGAGCAATAAGAAAGAGGATGAAGTATTCTAATGAGCCTTTTCTGGTGGGACTCCTCTCCAGACGTACCTGGATGTTGCTTAGGAATGATGATTTCCATAATAATTTAAAATCTGTCAGACTGTCTGCTCAGTCTTGTTCTGCCTGTGTTACACAGTAAACCTGAAGGATGGTCTTTTTTTCAAGAACAGCCCAGGATAAAAATAGTATCTTTCTCACAGAAAAGGGTGAAAGAGTTTTCACAGGCGCTGCCAACAGTGTTCCTGGCTCAGAGCATTTCTATTTATCCTCCTTTTCTAAAAGCACTGAATTCACTTTCAAGTTTGAAAGCATAAAAAAATCATTTGAGATCCCAATTTGATGGTGCACTTGAAAGATCCAGTAAGCATTCCAGATACATCCCGCATTTGAATTGTCCTGAATATTAAGCACCAAGATGCCAAATGATTAGATCCTGGCAGCGGTCCCATTCGCCTAGCAAAGCAATCCCATTATAATTAATGTGGCAAGGCTTCTCTTTGTAGGAAAATATTTATGGGATCTGCAGAGACCACAGAATGAACCGTAATAAAAGAATTCTGCCAAGTTTGGCTATGCAAATTGGGGACATATGGCTGGTGCGGCTGATGCCGGCAAAACCCTTTGAAGCCTGATTTCTCCGTCGTCTCGCTGCCATCCATCACACTTCCACGCAGCGGCAGGAGATGTCAGCAGAAGCTGCTGCTGCACCTTAAAATAAACCCGGTGTGTATCCTGCGTGCAGGTGAAAGACTGCGGCTGAAAGCAGAGAAATCGCAGGGGAAAGCAATAGTAACACGGAGCTTCGTTGATACCTCTCTGTCTTGGCTCTATGTACTACATAAGCACTTAATACAAATAGTTCTGAATTTCTGGCTATACTAACTCTTTTGGAAGTTTTGAGGCTAATTTTTAATTAATTCTTAAATCTGCTCTAAGAGCGCAGTAAAATCACCATGAAAGAGTACACCATTTGTCCTACTGATTAAATAAACCATACTGGCAAGAAGAGAAAAACTTTAATTTTTGCGTTGGTTACTTTGATGCTTTACTTTTTATGATCTAACTGTAGGATAAATAGTACTGTGGATTATTTCCGTTTTCTTCCCTTTTTTTTGCCATGCAAAATAGCTAGTGAAAAGTTCAGTTAAAGGCTGCCCAAAATTACTAATGCTTGTAATAGTTTATGTTTAAAAAGTGTTTACCTCGTTGGAAAGACATTGGCGTTTGAGAATGTTGATAGATAAGAGATGTAAACAGAAACATCTTTCTCTGTCAGAGGAGCTTTCCTACAGCAGCACCGGTTCCTTCTCATTAAGTGGTGTCACTTAATTACAGCTCCAGGTGAAACAAAATCATTTGCAATAAGCATGTCAATTTAATTAGCATGACACAAATATAAGCCTTTTCTACCCCCCCTCATTGTATAATGCATGGACACGACCTCTTTAAATGTATTTACCTCTATTGACATTTTAATTAGCTGCCCACTCAGTTTCTCTATGCAGTGCTTTCCACGGTCACAAAAGACAAACGATGGTGCCATTCAGACTAGGAGCCACAGAAAACTGCATTGCTGGCCACTTCCTACTTCTCTTCCCAAATATACTATAATTTAGACACATTATAGTTTTCCCAAGTATAGTTTAGACACATTTATTTCTTTATTTAAAATCAGATGTGCTTAAAAGTCATCTAGCATTGTAGCATCTCTTCCCTCATCTCTAACTGTTCCCCACACTGCAGTTTGTAGATACTTTTGCAAACTCTTTGAAGCACAGTGTTGGAGATTTTTTAACCTCTTCTATTTCTCCTGTGCCATATGGAATAGACAAGCTTGCAATCTCAGATTAGATATCCCAGGTGAACGGTCACTGCAGGTAACCAGTTGCCAAGTCTAGCTTGCAAAATTGTTACTCCAATGTGTGAACAGAGAAGTAAGTCAGGACTGTCTTTGTCTCACTTATTGCAGAAATTTCTTTCTAGCAGTGAGCAATGGAATTTTGTACCGTGCCCCAAATGGTCACTGTTGCTTCCTTGACTTGAACTCATGTTCCCATTGCTTGGTTAGAAGTCATTTGAAAAGCCCTCATTTTCCTTTAAGAGGATTTCACAGGAAAAATTATGGATATGTGTGAGACACCAACCTGCACCTCACCACCACTTCTAATTGCAGGCCAGCAGAAGCAAATTTTAAGCTGCATTTTGCCACCTTTGAGACTCCCAACAGTCAATCTATGATGAGTCGTGTCATCTGAGTATGAACAAATGTAATTCTGTCATCAAAGCAGCAATATCATCTGCATGGAGAATAAACACTATGAATAAAGCAGTGTTGTTAGAAGGACTGAGCAGGATCGTGTCTTACTTCCGAGTCCAGCGTGAAAGCAACATCTATGCACAATTTTTAACGTGGTTGCAACTACAGTCGGAGTTTTTATGACAACGTAGTGCTAACCAAAGTGTTTGGCCTGTGAATCTGATGTTTTCAGGTTGGAAAAATCGTGGCTGGAAGTCTAAAACCTAGTTGTGTTTCATATGGCACAGATAAGATGAGAGCTTGATTAGTTCATACACCATCAACATAAAATACATGAAGTACCAATATTCTATTAACAGCTTTGAACTGAACAAATGAAGCAATGTATTTTGTAATCACCAAAAACTGCTCTGTTTGTAGCAAAGGGTGATGCATAATGCCAGATTCGAGTATTTATCATTTTGCAATACCTTTCCTAGGACAGTTCATGGTCTGCCACAGAAGCAAAAACGCTGGCGTTGTAAATGAGAACAGAAAATTCTCATCAGTATAATGAGATATGGTCGGTCCTTTTGAATAGATAAACCAGGGTCCTACACATATGATGGAAGTATAAAGGTCCAATTCTCACGATAGAGGCTGATTTTTAGGCGAGCCGAAGCTCACTAGCTGTGGTCATTTAAAAACTCTCTCTTGCTCATTTTCAGACGTTATGTTTTAATGCCATGTTGTCTTTGATACCTCAGAGCTTTTATCTTCTCAGAATCCTTTCCTTAGCTGCAGTTCTGTGAACAGTTTGGCTCCTGTCTCTAATACGATTTCTGTGAAATGTTGTATAGCTCCCTCTTTCCAATAAGGGAAAAAACTTCATTGTTGTGGTGTTTATAGCTCAGGATTATTAGGACCTGAGTGTGGCTGCAATTCTTGGCAAAATGATGTGTTCAGTGAAGAGTACGACTTTGAGGCAGCCAAAGAAATTGATATGTCAACTTTTAATTTAAGAAAGAGCTGAACAACGTGAAAATGAAACGGAGCCTTTCAGTTTATGGGGAAAAAAGAAAATCACTTCAGTAACATTTTTTTCCTGTCTTCTGGTAAGCAACAACCCCCAAAATATTCCATGTTGTCAGTAATCATTCTTTCTTTTACCTTCGTTAGTGGTTTAGTCTGACCGGCAAACCCCACATCAGTTACTCATCAAGTTCTATTTCTGAGCTTTTACTTTTGAAGATCCTTTAAAAATGCTGAGAGTTCTTTTTGCTATTTAAGGGGTCTGACTGGGGCAGCTCTTAAAAAAAAAACCAAACACCAAAACCAACAAACACCCCCATACACAACATTAGGGCCTAATTTCAAAGTCCATAGCAAGACTGGAAGAGACGGAGGAAGTGAGAGAGCTGGATTGAAAATCGAGGTGGAAAAAACCAGCATCTCAGTGCTGGATGGAGACGGAGCTATGGAGAGCAGTGTCTTCTTTCATCACAGATGTGCATGTTTTGATTGAGAAATAAATAGCATTTCTTTGGAAATTTCCTCCTTTGATTTCCAAGTTCTTTGCAATCAAGTGGATTTATGTTACCATCAGCATTTTGGAGAAGGAGGATGAAGAACAGAGAGGTTAAGAGGCCCCGTCCAATGTCACACAAGAAGTTGGTATCGTATCCAGGAATAGCTTCCTGTGCATTGCCCCATGCTGTGACACAATGCTGCTATATAGAGAGGAGCTTACTGTGCATCTGTGATACATTATGCAGCTGCAGAGAGCGTTCAGCCTCCGAGATTGTAACAGCGCAGATGATCTAAACATAGAAGAGATGGAAAAAGTCAAGTGATAAAACCTGCATCTCCATCACCTCCCCCAGCAGAGCAGCACATCCAAATGTGTATCCTAGGTGGTAGCACTGAATCTCCTGAAACGTGGAGTCAAGCAGCATCTGCGAGAACAAGAAGCAGCAGCATTAGGTAGAAACTTGGTTCAAACTACTCTGTTTCAAACACTCTTTTTCTAGCAAGACAAGGAATCCCTAAAATTAATGAATACTGACTCATTATGGTGAAGCAGGGTATAGAATTGCCTCAAAACCTCCTGCAGGCAATAGGGATCAACAGGCAAGGGCATAAACTAGTAAATAAAGTCTTGATTCTGGCGAAGCTTTGTGTCTTTACACCCAATGACAAATTGCAGTGGCGTGGATGTGATTTGCTGTGCCGCTGTTGGGGGCTGATGGCCTTATCATGTCCAAAAGACACACCCTTTTGGTTCAATGGGAGATGTAGTTACTGATGGCATTAATTACCTGCTTTTGTAGCACCTGAGTGTACAAAATACAACCTACCATGAAAGAAACTGCTTTTGTAGATGAACCCCATTAAAGATGGCACTATGCAATTAGTCTGTAGCAGAATTGTCTTGATATTTAGGCATGAAAGAAATCTAAATGTTGTTACTTCAGCATCATGATGTTGGCACATGCTGATGGAAAATATCTACAGAATTTTTCTTTGAGTCTTCACCAATGCAGGTTTATTTATATACATCTTGCATGTGGATTTTCTTTTTTTGGAAGGCAGGGCAAGTTTCTGGTGTTTTGTGTAGTGGCCATGTAACACCATCCCTTAACCACACCACCAAAGTGGCACAAGTGAGAGAGAAAAACGTAATGCAGGTTTTGGGATGAGAGTCATTAGGTGAAGAGTCCCTTTATCCTTCAAGATCTGTTTATGCTATAGGACCAAACTGTCTTCGTGGATGTAATGTTACTACGTAGTCAGTGGAATGCAGAATGATTGACAGGATATTTTTAGGGACTTATTTTAAGGAATTTATATAGGCCTTCAAGGAACAAGTCGTGTTACTCATTTTGAAGATGCTTTGAAAGACACACAACCCCAACACCCCACGCTTGGAGATGTGGAGCTGTTTCTGTTCATGTCTGCCTCAAAGACTTGAAAGGCCAAGGGTACAACAAACCCAGGACCATCAGTCTGCTGATTTCCTATGTATTTTGTTAAGGTGTTGAACTCTCAGTGAGGGATGAAAGGCTCAATGTAGAAGCTGCACAGATTTCTTGCTGTTCTGAGAGGTGAGCTGCTAACGAAAGAAGCCAGCGCTACATCTGTCGAGTTTGTCACAATACCCTATTGATATGAAATCTGAAAGAAGAATCCCAAATCCATTAATTTCTGCATCTCTTAAATGTATCTTGTGCCTTGCAAAATACCTCTGTTGCTCCAAAGACCACCAAAATTGACTGGGTGGCCATTGATTGCAGCAAGGTTTCACTAATACTTCTACATCTGGGAGAAGGGGAATGTGAAATGTGTGGTGACTGGAGAGTATAATTTTATATTGACTTAAGCAATTTCAAATAGGTACAAACGGCTACTTTTGTAGTGCAAGATTATGTCTGGGGATTTATTTTTGAGTATCAGAATGACACAGCAGTAAGGCTGGGGGGAAATCCTCCTTCAGCTGCCTTCTCATTTTGAATTTCAGACACTTCCCCCACTTTTATAGCGGCAGTATATCATATTTACAACATCCAGCATTTCAAGGTTAGATGGCCAAGTGTTGAGTCAAGAAAAAATTGCCTTCCCAGGGATACTCAAATATTTCAGCTCGTGTTTGGAAGGTGGCGTTGATGTGCTACTGGTTGGTTTCGTTCCAGAATTGGACAACGCGATGATTCATCTCAACCTGAGCGCTCACTTTTCAAACACAGTCTGTGATCAGATGTTGTGTGTGCGGGCAAGGCATTTATTTTAGATACAGGGCTGCTTCGAGAGTTGTTTTAAGTTTTTCACACCTGTGTGCCACTGGATTTCAGATACACCTCTGATACCGTGGCTGTTTTGCAGCATCACTTGTGGCTTGGTTGAAGGGTGGAATCGTGGCTCATGCTGCTCTTCAGGGCTTGATTGAAGCTGTTATAATTTACAGGTTGGCTCCATTTCTTTGAGTCAGCGATGGCAAGGTTTGGTGATCATAATTACCTTTTTGGCTTTAACGTTTTCTAGCAGGAATTTCAGGAAATTCAAAGGAGGCGTAAACAAGTAAACGTGACAACTGTATTATTGCAAATAAAGGTGCTGTAAAAGACCCATTGCGTGTTTTATGCCTACAGTATTGGTCTCCCTTCTCAGCGGGGGATATTTTACCCCAATTTACTGCTTCTTTTTGAATATAAATAATTGTGCTGCTCTCTGCTAATATTTATATATTCATATGTTGTAGCAAGACATTTATCAGATAAAGGCATAGACGCCTGGCCTGATTCTGTTGATTAAAACAAAAATGAGGCTACGTGATGCATTGTTAATAACAGAAAAAAATTGCACAGTAATTGAACAGCCTAAGGAAGTATTCAGAGGGAAATTAGTACTTTCAAGGGAAAAAGAATATCTTGAATTTAAATCTCTTGTAGCTGGGAATTATTTTATATATAACCTATAAAATACACTGGTAAAACTACTTTTCAGGTAATAATGCAGTTTCCAAGAATACAGTAGAATTCAGAACGGGTAGGACTCTGTGAAAACAGGGATAATTTTCAAGATTTTGTTAGGCAACACTACAGGGACTTTAGATTAAAAATTCAATATATTCTTTTAAGCCTTAGCAGGGCACCTCTGTGGTGTTTAAAGTTATACTCTTGCTTGTTTTGCCTAAGGAGTAAACCAGTGCATAAAAAGGTTGACCAGTTTGGTTGTAGGGTGAGTAAACAGCAGAGAAAGGAGTGGATCACATCATTCATCGTCCCCAGCTCGAACTACCAACTGCACTGCCCTGTTTGACCAAGGACGAGCGTTCCTGCACTATGAACATGCCAAGCTGTGCTTTCATTGCAGGGCTCGGATCACTATGGTTGTGGGACCTTTCTTGCATAAAGCTTTGAAAATGCCATAGGTGGAGACAGCAGATGCTGTCTTGCAGCTGACTGTCAGTCTAGAGCCTGCAATCTTAATTTTTAGTGTTTAAATATTGAATTTTAGAGGATTTTCTGCTAAAAATGCTTTGTGGAAAAAAATAATTAAATAATTAAAATCTTATTAGCGAGAGCAATGTCTCTTTTAATCTACATTAGCAGGTCAGCAACCAGCACAGTCATCAGGATCCTGTTTTCCTGCAAAGCTGCGCTGAACAGCGCTTTAAATTATCCCATCTTAAAAGTGGTGTACCTTTTTTATCAGCTGAAAAGCCTTTACAAGCCTCATAAGAGTCCTTGAAGCAGTTATCTTTGAACAATTACGCCGTATTGTTATAAATTTTCCATATTGTTTTTATTGCCTCTGTGAAGTGATCTGGAATTTTATATCCCTACTTTTTCATAGGCTCTGGCTCTCCTGGCAGATGCTTGCGTACATCTCGCAGGAGCTCTAATGAGAGGCAGGTGTATGTCTGGTTTGGAGACTTGGCCTCCTTATGCTCACATGGCATTTATTACTTTTTCTTCTGAAACATTCCAGAAAGCTAAAGAAGGGATCTAGGACAGCCTCTTTTCATTCCTAGCTGTCCCTTGCCTTCACTCCTCTTTTTTGATGCCTCATCCTCATGATTTCCATCCAAATGTTAAGCAGCCATCAGGAGATTTAATTGTATGAATGGTAAGAGGTCGTTCTTAATCGCTTTTCTTGCGCCCTAGATAAACAGTTACTCTGTGCAGATTTTACATCATGCACACACAGTGACAGACGTGTCTGTACCAGACTTAGTCGGGATGTACTTGCACAGGTAAGTTGTGTAACTTGGCAAATCCAAGGCATTCTGGACATGCCCCATCCCTGGAAACATTCAAGGTTGTGTTGAACAGGGCTCTGAGCAACCTGATTGAGTTGGAGGTGTCCCTTCTTGTTGCAGAGGGGTTGCACCAGATGGCCTTTAAAGGTCCCTTCCAACCCAGACGATTCTGTGGTAGGAAATAGGGGTACAATTCGCAGCTCTCCTGGGCAAGCTCATATCTCTGGGTAGAAATTTCTCCTCCTACCAGTTTGTCTGGTGTTTTGGTAGTGACTGGTGGCTCTGGGCATGTAATACTACAGAACAGAAAACCCACCTATGGGAGCTGAAAAAATGCTGTGACGGAGCTGATGCATAGGAAAAGTCCAGTGGTTGTGCAGGCAGCCTGTGGTAGAGCTCCATTGGATACCCAGATCTCATGAGACTTGGCTCTGTGGTTAACCCCACCTTTATCTTTCTTCCAGGTACTTCTGATATTGTAGTAGTTGCAAGAAATCTTGTACAGTGTGTTTAGATCTTTAGATAAAAGTCTGCCTACGTGCACATATAGAGTGCCTAGAAATGTAGTTTGTAAATTTAGTGTAACAGGATATCCGATTAACATGTCTTGTGGTGATGGAGTGACTTCCAGTTTTCATTTTTGTGTGTTTGTTTATTAAAAGGGGTAAGTAGGTGCTAGTTAATGTGAGCTGTTCATTTTTCTCTCCTAAATATCTTTGTGATCTGGGTTGCTGAGACTGTCAAGAACTGCTTCTAAGTGAGATGGATATAGAGGATAGTATGTAGTGAGCTGTTCAAGACTGGCTTTGAGACCAACTCTAAACCAGCAAGCCAGAAAATCCCTTATAATAATGAAAAGGGAGGAAAAATTCATCACTTAGTTTTCACTTCTGCACCTCTGAGTTCAATTCCTGTCTCAGCACAAAAGCAAACAACGTTTTGCTGCTCAACGTACGGGAGGTCACGCGTTCTCTGTGGTTGGAGCCTTCCGCTCAACAGCCCCGTTGAGATGCCCGTGTGCTTGGCTGGGATGCTCGCTCCCATTAATGCAAAACTTCATTAGGAGACTCGATAGAAAATGCAAAGCTTCTGTGCTGCTTCAATCCCCTAATCCTATTTTGAAGACTTAAATGGTGAACAGGCTTCAGGCTGGGGGTGTGTAAGGGACTGAATTTCACTCTAGGTGAGTTAAGGGCTCAGCAGAAACAAGCTGGGCTTACTCTAGTGCAGTTCTGTACCATTCATTAAGCTTATCCCGTCCTGAAATGGGGAGGGGAAATACTTGTGCAATTTCTAAAGGTTTTTTGGAAGTCCCACATCATCCAACTATGTCCACAAAATATTGACATTGATAGGCTGAAAAAATTTTATCTCCATCCTGTAAAAGTTGTTGTGGGTGTCATGAAGGACTGACAGTTTCCTAAATTGAATAACTTGCAGAGTAAGAGAGAAAATTACCATGTCAGGATCAGTTGTAACCGAAAAACAGGTAAATATTCTGGACTGATAGAGCTATCAGAAAGCTCGGCTTTCACTGTTTGTTTGTGTCTGGGGTTGCGCAGTTGGTTTGGGAAATGCCTCTGACCTGGAGTCCTTTATTTGTTTGCATGGCATGGAGTGTGATGAAGGGAAACCTTAAGGCTTATCAATAGTATCTCACCCAAGCATTTCATAGCTGAAGTGGTGTGGTCTTGCTTTAATTCTCATCGTTTATTTGCTCTGTGACCTTTGCTTGGAAAGTGCAATAAACAGGAGATATTTCCTGCTGTAAGTGGACAGGCTCCCAACTCAAATATACAAACCAGTCATGGTGTGCATGACAGCTTGTGAAAGGAAATCAGGTGTTATGTGTTCTGTTCCTTTAGTTAGAATTTAGTTGGTGTGTGACCTTGGATAAGTCATTCAACCTTTTTGAGCTGCTGCCCTCTACAAAACAGTGCTAGTGTGGCTTGGATCATGAACAAAAATGCTTCTCCTGTCTGCAAGAGCTACACCTTTGATAATCATCTCTAAATAGTTAATGTGGGCTGGGTTTGAGTTAGAACCTAAGCAATGGAAAGTCAGCATCAGCAGCAAGGATTGCCTGTGCTCCGTTCCCTCTCCTCTTTATTTATAGGCATTGGATTTATCAAGCACCTTCAAGTAAGACAGAAATGCTGAAATGCAAAAATGCCTCTTAATATCCCCTCCAGTCCTCTGGTTGCATTGCTCAAAAAAACGAGGTGTCTATGGACATTTTATACATGCTGTGTGCTCTTGATTTTGCCTTGTTTGATGTTATTTATACAATCAAAAAGCATTTTATGAGAATACGTCAATCTTACACCAGGGTAATGGGCATTCCATTACTTTATCTCTGCAGACGTTGTTGAAAACTTGAAGTGTAAAATCAGATTCATTACCTAAATTCTCGGAAGGGAACAGGACATTAGTCACGACTGGGCTTGTTAAACTTTTTTTGTTAGTTTTCTCCTCCATTTAATTAATTGTATTTCTGCTTCAGATTCAGAAGAGCTGTGCATGTCCTTTCACACAGGGAAATGTCCCCATGGAATCTGCAGTTTATGCAAAAAAAAATTTTGCTGCCAAAACATTTACAGAATAGAAATTTTTTATATTTGCAGCTCACAAGACGTGTTTGCTGATGCTAACTGTTCTCCATAAGGTACCGCATATATACATATGGTATAAACATAAGCTCCTGATGCTTAGTAGTATATGGGAATCATCAAATAAGTTCCACGCTAGATATTTCTTGGGGAGTACGATGCTAACAGCGAAAAGGAGGGGAAAAAAAACCCGAAACTTTTGAAACCTTAAGGAGTGAAACCTCCACACAGCTTTTTTGCTCATTACTTGCTTAAGTTGGTGTGTACGGGTGCAGCAGCACAGAGAAGCTTTATTTCTCAGTGTTAGATGATGAGTGGACTTCACTGGTGCTAGATGGGATTTTCTCAACTATCATGAATGTGATAGCAGAGTGTACCTGGGGTTTTAACCTTTCTTCTTTTTCCCAGGGGCTGAACAGATCCAACCCCTGTCTTGTCTGCTTACCTTGAAGCAGAGGATTTTTGCCACTCCAGCCCTTGCTGTCTCTGCTCAGGATGTTTTTTATGCAGCCTTCCAGGCCTTGAAAACTCAACTCTTGTATCAATGCAACATTGCACCTAGGAATAACTCACTGTCCTGAGTTGTAGGGCAAATCTGCACAGATCAGCTGCAGCTCTGACGTTGCTGTGGCCCATGGTACCATTTATTTGAGTCACGCCGTGGCATAGCTGCGTGCCCAGAGCTGCTGGCACAGCTTGGCTCTGAATTAGGAGTGCACCATGAGGAATGAGACTCTGTTAGCACGTGCAAAAGATGCTCTAGGCTTCTTCCCTTGGTTGCTATTCAGATTATGGTTCCTACCTCATCTTACTAAACCAAAACATGAACTGCTAACTCATTGGCTTGGAAAAAAATCACTCCACTTAAGTTTGGTTCATGTGCTAACTCATTCTCAGTGAAAACTGAAACTGAAGTGTTATCCCTTGGATTTCTTCTTAATTTTTGTGGGGAAAAACACAGAGGCAGCATCTCTAGAGCCTGTGGATCACTGTGTGTAACTGAAGAGCTAAAATAGGAAATGGCCCTGCAGTTCTGAGTCGTTTGATGTTGTATCAGACTGTTTGTTGTAAAACATTCCTGTTCTGTAGCGTTTAAGAGACTCTCAGTTATCTCCCTGCCTATGTTTTCAATCAGCCGCCCTGTTAAGTGTGAAACAAGAAACCAGAAAGCACTTTCCTTTGGAGCTGTTGACACTGCGAGTTTGAAATCAAAACAGACTCCATGGGAGTGACAGAGTTTGCTCGGGCACTTCTTAACCAGACAGACCTCTTGCGCTGCTCTTTTCAAGAGGAAAAGCCCTCTTGAATGTCACAACCTTCTTACTAGAATAAAATTCTTGCAGGTTGTTCAGTTTTAGGCTTAGCTAAAAAAAGATACTGGGACAAGAATGGGAGAACATGAATTTTTACTGAGCATAAGACAACCATATTGCATGTCTGGGACCTTGAGCCAAAGACGTTCAAAAACAGGGGTAATCTGAGTGCCTGAAGCTCTTCCTTGTACTTACAGTGCTCATCACTCCTCTGCCCTAAAGCTCTTTAGCAACGCTGGCTGATAGAGTGCAACACAGCTCTGAGGTCAGGTACTGAAACTCTGCCTATGGGAACATGGGGAAATTGAGGCAGAGAACTGCCCAAAGCAGAAGAGACACCATGAGCTCTGTACCTTTGACCCTTAGAGTTCAAAGGCCTAAGCTGTACTAGTGGGAAGCTTTAAATACAGGTTAGGGTCCGTTTGTCTGTCTCAGCAGTGCTAACAGCCAAGGAAGCGGTGTGACATCCTCATAACGATTTACCTCGCCTGGAGACAAGCGCAGTTGAATTTCTACAGTTGTAGGTCTGCACTTGCCATGCTTTTTAACATCAGTGTCCCCAGCTGTCACCTTTTCCTAAGGAATTTCAACCTCCGTGGTTATTTTTGTCGGAGTCATCCGCTGCCGCAGTTGTGGGATGACAGGATTGCAACTTCCCATTAGAAAATGAAGTTTCAAGCCTTTACATTTGCAGAGGAAATTTCCCTAAGAATTTGACTTGAAAGGACAGGCTGGAAAGTGGAGAACTTGGAAGGAAATGAAAAGACAGCTCCACATCTCATGAGCTGAGGGATCCCAGCTCGTTGTGGTTTGAACAGTGCAGATTAGCAATATTATAAAAGATGGCTGTGATTTTTGGGTGCCTCTATTTATAGGCCACCCTCTGTGAAACGCTTCACAGGAACATGTGCACTCATGCCACGATTTTGGTTTTATTAGAGAAACAGCAATACCAGAAGAAAATCTCTCGCCCAAGGCATATTCCATATGTTAACTTCTCAGCGCTTGATGGGTTTTTTTTAGGCCTGCGAGAGACAAATGCATTTATTCCATTAAAAAAGCCTGGGACTTCAAGTGCGGTTCTACCCTGGAAAAAAATAGAAATGTGATGTTCTGAGTTCATTTTCCATCGATAGCTTCTACATCAAATTTGTTCTGATTACGAATGAAAAGGTGGTGTTATATTTGTTATGTTATAATTATATGTGTGCACCTGTAGGCCTCAGCCTGGTCTGTGAACGCAGCCTTTCCACTCCCGTATGGAAACCACAATAAGAAGGGCACAGATCAGCTCGCGTGCTGTGTTCCCCCTCTGCAAGGTGACTTCGTATTATTGTAAGGTTCACATTGTTCATTTAATATGTACATAGAGGGCAAATCCTAATAATTAAAATACACCACAAATATTCAGCAAAGGGGCTAAAAATACTATTTCTGTGCTTTTTTTTCAGCTCCATTTGTAAAACTGTTGCTACAAATCTCTAAATACAACAATTTTGCTCTTGTAATCCCCTCTCCCATCCTGTAATGATTTCATAACCTCCCAGTTCTCAGCTCTCTGCCTCGTCGCTAAAAAGTAAATCCCCCCGCTACCGTTCACATGATGGATTTATTGCCTTGGTGAACCTCGCATTACCCTTGGTATTACTGCAGCTCAGCTCCCAGTCCTTGTTTTTACCAGCAGCTTTAGACAAATGTCATTAGCCGGTTGAGGATCCGGCATGCACTGGGGAAGATGCGTTCATCCTGGGGCCTTAAGCTTTGTGAATAGCAGAGGTATAAATACTAAATAAAAAAGTAGGTCATTGGTCTTCCAAATGCCACCCTTGCAAACAGAGGCTGGGAAGTTCCAACCAGAAGGGCTGCACAAAAATAAGCATCTATTTTCAAAGAAATCCCAAAATACGCAAAATTTTTCAGGGGTCAATGTAGAAAATCGTTGGGTTTTGGGGAAAGGAGGAGTCGAAGCAGGTGGCAGGGGTGGTGGTTGCTTTGTGAAGGACTTGCAGCAATTTTGTTTTTAAGTCACCAACAGAATAGGATTAGTTGAGCAAAGGTTCTTAGAAATTAATAAAATTGGATTGAGAGAGCAGGTGGGTAATGAAAAAGCAAATGAGCTGACAACTAAAAGCATGCTTTAGTAGCTGGATTTCGGCTGGCTGGTGAAGAAGCCAATCCTGCAGCCTGCCTCTGTGTCTCAGCTAGAGCTGCTTGGTGCTGGGAGGGTGTCCTGAATTGACATACCCAGCGTTAATTGTGAGGTGTTTTTCAGATACTTTCCACTACTGCTTTTCAGTAACATTAATGAAACATTTAGGAAAAAATCTGTGACATCTTCTTTTGCTACTTTTTATACGCTGAAAGGATGACCTTAAAGTATCCTGGAAAGGTGGCCAATGGCCTCCCAGCATATGACATAAAACGAAGTCAGCGATGATCCTGTGGGCCAGCTGACCACTGTGGCCAGCTCAGTGTGACAACACAGCAGTACTGGTTTATTGCAAGGCTGGCACGCTCTCTGCATACCAGCGGCGTGGCAGCTTTGCTCCATTTAGTGCAACTGCACTGTTAATATTTATTCAGCTTAGTGTTCTCCGTGCTGAAAATTAGCACCCGCTTTCCCTGCCAGTGACAGTAACAGCAGGTCTATGGGACTGGGATAAATTTTCAGCTCCATGTGCACATAGGCAATACCTCGATCCAAACAAAATCAGGGCTCTTCCAGCCATTCATGGTGTGAATTTTTCCCTTCCTTTTCTCTTTACCAAACCCTTTGGTGGTATAAACTCTCCAATAATGCATTAATATGACAGCATAGCAGAGTTTCTAGGTTTTCTCTTGAAGCTGCTATTTCTGGTAATAATAATGATATGGTCTAATCTCCGGTCTCGTTTGCATTTGCCTTATCACCTCTGTGTTTGCTGGGAGTATGCTTATACTGACATGGTTGCATTTATATTAAACTCAGCAGTGAGCATTAAAGCAGAGCATGTAGTGGGTGCATATGAGCTAGCTTTGGTGTAGAAGTATTGTAATTGCATTTTCTGTGATGTTTTCTGGCATAGTAGCCTTTGCTGAGAGCTAATCAGCGTCCCCAGCTGCGAGTTCATAGGGACACATGGAGTGGAGCAGGGGAGTAGAAGACCTAGTGATAGATGGAGAGGAGGTACTGTCATTTTAAGGGAGTTTAGGGACTAAACTAATACTAAATGCTAAATGTGGTATCGTCCACAGCAAGGCAGAATCAGAGCTGGCCCTGAATTATGTCTGCGTGAAACTTATGTCACTCAGAGAAGACTTAGGACCTGGTGACCGGTCTTGTCCCCTTCAAGTCAGTGACATGAGCTGTGTCAGGCCTAAAGGGCAGGAGATGGAGAACGTCAGTGTCTTGCTTGACTGAAATATGGGTGGAATTTCTTAGAAAGGTCTGTGAGACTCGGCAATTTGTCTCTCCCCTGGGATGCTCCAAGTGCAAAAGTGTCTGCTGCTCACTAAAAAATAAATGTATAATTGCATGATCGGCTGATGAAATCAAAGTGAAATCGCTGGCAGCCTTCTTCCTGCCCTCCCTGTGTTTTTCTAGCATTAACATTCTAGCTTTGTCACCTCTGATCAGGGGAAGATAAATCCTTCCTTTTGTAAGGAGCAGAAACACTTTCCCTCAGCACACAGAATAATGGCCTCTTCTGTATATTATTCATATTCCTCTCTTTGTACTTGTCATTTCTCTATATCCTTGGTTCTTGTATACCCCATAACTCTTGGTGGCTTTATCTAAAGCCTTTCAAATAAGGAAGTAAATGGCTTAGGAGGTGGGGAGAGGTTTTCTAAGGCATTAAATAGCCTGGCACATGGTATGTGCAAGTCCACCCTCTGTGGCTGCTGAGCAACCTCAGCAGCTTTCCGGTAGATAGGGGCCAGCGCTACACAAATATGAGTGCTCTTTTTGTTCAGCGCCTGCTGTTTGAACCATTATGATGTACTTGTGACATTTCCAACCTTATCTCCACAGCCAAAGACTCTTGTCTCTAGAGAGGGCTTCGGCTGTAAACAGAAAGCGCATGGGAGCTTGGAGGACTGAAGAGGCCACGATGGAGGTTTTGCAGCAGCACAAGGCTGATCGCAGGGGATGCTGTGTGCGTGTGTTCCCCTATCCATGTGTGTGTGTGTTTACCCAACATTTCATTCTGGATGTTATTGGGCTGATACAGACAGTGTTGTGAGTAGCTGCTTCAGCGTTTTCTGAAGGCAAATCCTTTGTTGCTGCCGAAGCCTGTGCAACCCTAAATCAGGTGCTTGTGTTCTGCCCTGTCATATGCTATTTAGGTCTAGTGCGTTTCTGCTGCATCAAGCTGAAACAAAATGATTTTCATCCCTGCAGTTAGTAGCTGGCTGCAGTTGGATGAATTGAAATGACTTTTGGGGAGAGTCACTGAGGGGAAAAAACGACGACTCCCCAGGAGACGATAAAGGGAGCGTGATTTATGCTGATTTATAATCCTGACAAGGAGAGGGCATAAACACAATTGAGAGGTACAAATGTATTGATCTGTTTTATCTTGGAGGTGTTTTTTCTTGTTTTAAGTATATCACGACCTTAATATCTGCATCCAACAAGCTGTTGCCCCTGGCTTTCACCAACAGCTGCTTTTCTTTTGATACATCCCAGAATCTTCCCGCTGATTCCTGCAATATGTCGAAGGAGCTCAGCAGTGTGTTGACCTCTCAAGGCCTCACTCTGTTCATGATGGCTTCAGGAGTCCACAGTTGTCCTCCAGTGCAGGCTCAGCCTCTCAAAAAAAGGGGTCCTTAAAAGGTCCTGTGGAAATGGCTGATGATAGCCCAAGGGATCTGTTGCCCTTGGGCATGTCCAGCGATGGTTGTTGAGATAATATTGATGACCTAAATTGGCCTGGCAAGTTAAAGGTGTCAAACCTGCTCCTGTAACTGTACAGCGATGAGCAGTTGTGGTTTCTAATGCACAGACAGCTGCCCCCTCACTCCTAAGGCAACCCCATCTCCATGCACAAACTTTCCAGCTTTTGAAAAGATCGAGGAGTGCCTCGTTGAAAAAAGTGCCAAGTCATACCTCTGTTTTGATTGCAGTTCTTAGTCCCTTTCTTGCTGGTGAGATGCTATAGGAAAAGCGCTGTCTTTGGTAGTCTGTAGTTAGTATTAAAGATGGCTCTGTGAGCAGAGAAGGCAGAGCTGGTTGAGATGCTCTGCAGCAGTCGTTGCTGTTGCAGTTGGATACTTGAGCCTGAATAAGACAAATCAAATATCCCAAAAGGAAAACAACTTCCAAGTGAATTGCTGCCCGAGCTCTTGTACCTCATCCTTTGGTGTAAGAGTCCTACAGCTGGACAGGTTCATTTCTCTTGTAGTCGGTATTTATTCCTGATTTTCTGTAACAGGTTTTGGACACCACTTTCCTAATGTGGAAAGACTTCATGGGCTCCCTTGGTTGGGAGATGTTAGTCAAGGTTATTTAGATCCAGCCAAGACAAGTCGGCTTTCTGACAGTGTATCCCAAAACCAGAAACAGGGTGTCCTGAGGAGGAGCAGGCATAATCATGAGGTGGAGACATGGTTTCTCCACTAAGGAGTTGTGTAGGAGTTGAGAGAAATTTTTCATTTACTTAGCAAATGCTTTTGGACACGAAAATTGCCCGGTCTAAAGAGGACCCCTCATTGTCCGTGTTGTTATAATCTGGCAGCCTCAATGAATTGGCCATGAGTCCTTGCTTGTTGAAAACAACTGTATCATTTCTGTTTTGGCATTGTGTTTCTTTTGGAGAACAAAATAAAGTAAAATAAATGCTTTTGCACGGTGTGGTGACACAGCTGCAAACCAAGGTCAGACAAATAAGAAACTGAAGATCTAGAACTCAGTTCAGGGTGCCTTTTCAGTGCAGCTAAAGGAGAGCAGGGATGGATGGGCTGGAATTTGAACTGTAACTCAATGGTGACTTGACTCCGTTAATCAAATTTCTACATGAAAGAGGAAGGTGAAAATAAATGTGAGAGAAGTGAAAAGGGAGCGTTACAAGAGGAGATGCAGGGGTATACAAAGCCAAGAGAAAGCAAATGTGGAGGGACAGACATAGGAGGTAAAACCCACCAGGTTTTGAAGTATTTCTTAATGATCCACCTCTTTACTGAGTCACTTCTGGGAGAAGGAAAAAAAAAGAAGAAATACTGGTTTAAATTACAAAAGAAGCTGCAGGAGGCTGAGAGTAGTTTTGTACATTACTTGAACTCCCTGAGCCACATCCCATCCGTAATTTATTAGAGTTGCTTTCTCGCTGCAGAGCCACATGAGCTTCCATCCCGTGTCCTGCCTGCTGACGGTGCCCACTGGCTCTGGCAGGCCAGGTGGTGACCCCATGGAGGCCCCTGTGTGCTTTAAGCATCTGATCCGAGGCTCTGGAGGTCAGCAGGAGTGTTTTTGCTGACTTGCTGCAGTCTCAGGGGCTTCAGATCTGTACCTAACTACACAAACTCCCAGCAACTGCCTCAGGGCACAAGGAGTTGTGCTATCACTGGGTAAACTTAAAGCATGAAAGAACCCAATTTGGAGGCTGTAGTACAGATCACTGCCAGCATTCGCTAGATTAAGACTCAATTCAGACATAAAAGCAAGCAGTTGTGTCTGCTGTGTTCCCCTAGACCATCTTTGGAGCACTTCTGTCACACTCTCACGTGTGATTACAGCACAAGGTGTGCTCGTTCGGAAACAAAATGCAGAATAGCAGCAGTGTTAACGTGCCTTAAAGTGACCGTATGCGGGTGTGAGGATTATGATGAGCAAAGCAAGAACTGTTCCCCCTTGTTGGAGTCCTGGTATGAGAGATATAAAGGCAACATGTTACCATAATTCTTCTTTTATTCTACAGTTATCCTTCTTAGCAGTCTTTCCACTTTGTGGATGGCAGTTTTGGCACTCATCTGCGCCAGGAGTTTTCCCTGTTGGTGCTGCTGGGTGCTTCAAAGAGAGAGGGGGCATAGGCAGGACCAAGGGAATGGATGGCAGGACCAAGGGGATGGGTGGCAGGACCAACGGGATGGGTGGCAGGACCAACGGGATGGGTGGCAGGACCAACGGGATGGGTGGCAGGACGCATTGTTACAGCATCTGCAGAGCCAGCAAACTCCCTGCGGGCTGGAGGGGCTTCTCCCCAGGGCAATGGTGAAACACTCCCTCCTTCAGTCAACTTAAGTCAGACTAATGAGAGTGCAAAGGAGACAGTGCTGTATCGTGGGGGTGAGCTGCCTGATGATCAATCTCTTTCATTTTGTACAAATACCTTATGAAATAACATTTGAAACAATTCTTTGAATGGCTCCTCTCCCTATTGATGTTTTAAGGACACCTGCTCCTTTTTCTGGCTGTTTATCTCAGCAATCTTATATTTCTCTAAGGGAAAAGGAAACACAACCCTTGTAGCTGCGAGGCTGGTGGCAAAATTGTATTCATAACAGCTGCTGACGGGGGAATGCGGGTGGAATTAAAAACACAAAGGGACTGCATGGGAAGATTACTTCAGAAAGTCACTTGGGGTCTAAGTAATAATCCTAATAACCACTGCCAACAGTAAGTATTTTCCTCAGCACTGCCATTGCTCTGCCAGCTGGGGGAATGCCGCAAATGTGCAGTTCAGAAATTTTTTTGGGTAATAATAGAAACTGCATGTAGCAGGGAGTATAATCTCAAAGCCTTTACTTATCTAAAAAGGGTCTCTGGTCCTATAAAATAGATCTGTGGAGGCAATGAGCTTGTATTTGGCGTGTGCAGCTGAATCTGCACTCTGGAGTCACCCTGGTAAGATTTTTGTTTACTCAACACCCATCTCTGCCTCTCTCTCAGTGTTGGTCTGAGACAGATGCTTATCCCAGCTCCCTTTTCAACAGGCAGCACAGCAGCCAGCACGGTGTCCAGTATTTCCTCCTATAAGGAATTTATAAATGACTCTGCACGCAAGTACTCATCCCGTAGCAAAGACTTTTCAGGGCCTTTACCTAGATGTGATTATGAATCAGCTTCTTTCAGATCCTTGCAGAGGCTACGAGATGGTTCTTTGACTTGGATCCATTGGTTATTTTTAGTTTCAATTTATAAAAAAGCCTTTCTACTCTTTCCCTCCTTAAGGAAATGGAAAGGGTGAATAAGTCACAGGAAAACTGCAGACTCAGGCTGTCCCCTAGTCACTTAAGGTTAAGCATCTGAAATGCTTAGCGTGAGGAGTACAACAGTTTTAAAGCACTGCTGCAATCAGGACTTTGATCTTCTCAGGAAGATTTTCACTTGCACTTCTTGTGAACCCAATTCCATGAGTAACAGGTAAAGAGCAATGAAAAGCCGGTTGAAAAGAGCAGCCTTTTCGCTTGTGCTTTTGTGCTCCCAAATTATATCTGCTGATCAATATTTACATTGTAAACTGTGAGGAGAAGGAGATCTTTCTGTGCCATACCTGGGCAGTGCTTATCACAAGGTGGATCTCCATCCTCCCTTATAGGAACGGATTTTTGTGTTTTGGGATGCCAACCTCAAGTGTTAAGAAAACATTAAGGATTACAAAAAGAACAAATACGGGACTCTCATGATTTAAAACACTCCTCCTGCTTTTAGTTTGGCTACTTCCCCATTTCTTATTAGCTGTGAGGATTCCTTCCAGATGGCTCTGGGTTGCAATTAGCCAAGGCAGAGGGCAAGGAGAGCTCCTGGTACCTTTGCAAGAGCTCCCTTAGGTTTTGAGCTGCCTCAGGTTTAAATACTCGACCCAACCAATGGATCTGAGAACACATCAGGAACATCTGGATGTAAATGTTGTTTCTCTGAAAGGATGAGCTGCAGTTAAATGCAGCAGCAGCTCCACGACAGCTTCTGTGAATGTCAGGAGTTTACAGTGTTTATCTTTGCTGGAGGCAGAATTTTAGCAGGTTGTGAATTCAGTTTGGGTTCCCTCTCAGCTTGGAAGACAAATCCAGAATCTGTGTGTTGTGTAGTTCTGTCCCGCTTTTATTTTATATATATAAAATACATATTAAAATGTATGTAAATATAACTATATATATAATTATATAGAAAAATATATATGCATATAACTATATTTTAATATATATGGGTATATAATATATATAATTATATATATATGGGGTTTTTCCCCCTCTCCTGACTTTCCTGTGATCCCTGAACCAGTGCTATTAGCATCAGTGCTGAAGAAAGCAATATTGCCATGAGATATATTGGGAAGTTAAATTACTATCTCTGTGACTTAAGCAGTAGTGTCCAAGCTTCATAGGAAGCCTTTGTTTTTCCTTTCTTTTAAAATAAATAATGGGATACCTGACACCTGAAGAGGACTGAGAATGCTCACAAAGGGTTAACCACAGAAACTGGCCCAAACCAAAGGACCCTGTCACTGGAGCATCCCAAAGCACATTGGGTTTCTTTTTTGGAAAAAATAACAGAAATACAGCTGACAGCATCCACCTCGTGCTTTGCAGCTGAGCTCTTCAAAGCTTCCTAAGGGATGTGAAGCACCTATTGCCATTAAAATGCGATCTGATTTTCCTGGGGTGTCAGGGAATTTCAGTTATGTAAGAAATGCAGCAGCAGAGCAGCCCCTGAGCAGTGTTGAATCCCAGGATTGCTCACTGCTAATGCAAAGCATTTATATAATTTTGATGGACAGTGAAGCCACCAAAATAGGCAGTTTTGGGGAAGCTGAATTTAGTCCAATTCAGCTGACAGAGGAAGTTTCAGAAATACCGAAATCTCTCTCGGTTGTTGCAGAATTACACCTATATTCAAGAAGCTTAAACATTCTGGGTTGGAGGTTTTTAAGGGTTTGATTACTGCATTTTTAAAGCAAAATATTTCTCTTTTTTGTTGTTTTGACATGCCATTTTTGTTGAAGTTGTTTCAAAGAGATCAGCGTTCTAAGAAGTGAAAGGGAAAGGGGGAAGGAGCAAATAGCAGGGACTGAATACCTAGAGATGAGCTGTTTTGACATTTTAAAGTGTGTTTACCCTTTTTTACAAAAGCTGTTTCCTGAATGCCTTTTCTGGATGCTCCCTGAGCAAGAAAGTGTCTGAAGGAGAAAGGGTGCTCTGAGGAGCAAGATCTTCCCTTTTGCTAATGATCAGCCAATGCTGTAAATGTAGAAATCAAAGAAAACAAAATTCTTGCATGGACTAGCCTGAATGGGTACCAAATCTGAAATACTACTGTTAGCCCAATAAATTCAGTACCTCAAATCCCCAGTTGAGATGGGGCTTTCTTTTGCTGCTTACCTGTGCGTGTGGCTTGTAAATGAAACCCCCTATAGCAAAGAGGTGGCCATGTGAAGCATGGGTGGAAATCTGCTTGCTGGGGTAGGATGGAGTTAAACGGGGCTCCTGTGGCTTGTGTGGAGTCATGGAGAAAGCCTGGAGCTGATGCCTGGTCCTTCATATTCCCTAAGCAGAGCTATACCCACTTAATCACGCATACTCTATATATTTTGGAAATTAAAGGACCATATTTGAAAGGTCGACGTTGCCAACCAGGTCATATTCTCCTGTTCTGCTTTTGGCTTCTCAGCTAAGGCCAGCAGTGAGTTTTTTAGTGAATATTCTTTAGCCAGGCAGATGTCTGTCCTGTTCGTTCAGCGCTGCGGTGAGATCTACCAACTCATTTCACATAGAAAGATGAAAGGAAAAAGATTTACTCAATAAAACAAATCTCGCTTAATTGCTGTGGTTAGTCTCCTGCCTGAGCTTTATGGGTTCCTGCAGCTGGCTTTAATCTCCTGATTTACTCTTGGAACAAAGAAGGAAAGGAGTGAACTTAAATCATGGCAGGAAGAAGTAGAAATGTTTTTGGCAGAACTGGGGAAGGTTAGAGACTTACTGTAAAGTGCAGCCCAGAAACAGGCCACCAGGAGAGGCTCCCTGGCTTTTAGGAGATACAATCCAATAATTTCTTACAGTGTGACCTTTACAGTCGGTAATGTCAAAGGCTTCTGCTGGTCTGGGAGGATGAGCAAAGAGTTACAGGAAACACTGAGGCTCCAGAGAAGACTGACCAAAAGGGGTCAGTATTTGTTAAGTTGAAACACCAGCTTGACAAATAGAAACGGTGGAGGATTTACGGGTGGCGATGCAGAGAGGATTTAGCATCGTCTCCCTCGCCCAGCATGGTGAGGTACTGCATGCCCACGCTTGGTTTGTGTGACCCAGGCGCTGCCTTACAGCTGAGGCAATCCCCCCTGGTCAGGCTGAGCCTGCATCTGTCTCTAATATTTATGTTTGAAATACTTCCTAATGAAAAGTCTTCCGGCACAGCAGCTTGGACAACAGATGTGAGCTGAGGAGACTGTCTGCACAAAGCGGTGGTCACTGATCTAAAAGCAGGCTGCGCTCAGATCAAAGTGCAGCATGTGGAGAGTAGTGTGGCATGTATGGGGAGCACAGAAGATGCAGAAAAAAGTATAACCCTCTGAAAACAAACAGGCTAACAGGAACCAGAAGGTTTAGAGTCTGGAAAACTATTCCAGATATTATGAAGCTCGCTGATTATAGGAATTTAGTATTGATTTAGCTTTTTGTTCTCTAGCGCAGCCCTGTGTACCCAAGCCGCTGAGTAAACTTGCTGTTGGAGTGCGGTTTGCCCATACTGCAAACCCCACACAGCGGGTACCTGCTGCTGCTGGGGGTATTGCCCTGGGCCCCCTCCGCTCCTCATTTCACGCTTCTGCCCTTCCCTGGCACTGCCATTGCTGCTTATCTCATCTTGCAGCGAGCCATCCAGGAAGGTAAATCATCCCCTGATTACAGTGAGTCAGCCAGGCGTCAGTGCCAGATAAAAGGAGTCAGGGACCTGTACAGCCAGGGGCTCCTAAGCAGCTTTGCATGATGGTAGCCCACCCGTCACTCCAGACTCTTCCTTTGCTGGTAGATTACTTCTCCGTATCACAGCACACCAAGGCAATGCAGCACCGCTTGGGTCTGTGCTTTGAGGGTGACTTTGTCTGGAGTAGGAGAGGTGATGCTCTCTGGGATCAGCGTATGTCAGCAGAATCACAGCGCACTAAGAACTGTGTGGAGTGCTCGGCGGTCTGCCCTCTCCATAGCGCTGCTGCGGGTGCCAGATCCCTTCCACGGCCATAGCAGTTAGGCAAGATTAAATTTTAAATTTAAATAGGAAACTAATGTTTGAGCTTCTGAAATCAGTTCACATCTTCAGCTCTAGCCATTGCTGATTCAATTGCTTTTCGGTTACTGTCTTTATCAGTTATGTCTAAATACTGCTGAGATTTCTTGTAATTTGAAGACGGTGAAATGGAAGAGCTAGGGTTTCATCTGTAGTGGATCAGAATGTATTAATTAGAAGCATAATTTCTAAGTTTGACGTGTTAGGGAGATAAGGTGCCAAATGGAAATACTTGTATACAACTGAAAGCTTCAATTTGGAAAAGAAATATTTGCTTGGAAATTGTACATTTACATAAATGCATTTTTACTGGGTCCTGACAAAAATGAAGTAATAATTTCTAGGTAAGCTGCTGGAGACGTTTTCTGTCATGTCTTTGAGATGCTGCTTGTTCTGCGTGCCTGCAAAATGTTTTAATTCTCCATTGAGAGATTTAAAGAGAAACCTTTTTTGAGACAAAGCTGAGGCAGAGATTTCCTGTGCTGTGGAAAGATAACCTTAGAAGTTCAAGCAAGAAAGTCTGTTCTGGCTACCATGTGTTCATAAAGCTTCAAACCCCGTGCAGATGGAGTCCTCTATCCAGTGTGGCATTGAAGCTGACCTCTGCTATTCTGCGCTGTTCTTAATGATGGGTTTTCCTTTCATCTTCCCATTGCAAGGTCTCCTTTGTCAGAAGATCAAAAACTGCGCTTAACTTTCAGCACGTAGCCAATGAAACCCATAGGTTTTGTGCATATGTAGGTGATTTGCTTAGCCTCACTAAGGAAACCCGGAGTGGTTCAGCTGTTTGTCATCTCTGTCTGTTGTCACCGTACCTGCCTCCCTTCAGTAAACACAGTAAATGTCTATATACTGCATAGATTAGGTGGGTAAATACAGGAGACCGGCAAGCAATTTGGCCTCCAGGTCCTCGGTCTCAGGGTTTATTGAGGTAGTATAACTTACAGATTTTTATGTACAAAGTTGGCACTATTGATTTAAAAAAAATTAATATTTAATCACAAGCATACAACAAGGTCAACGAATCTTTGGTAAGGAATTAAATAGACTTTTCCTTGCTAGCACTCAAACACTAAGTAAATAAAAATGTAAGTGAAAACATTTGCAGCATATGCGTGCGGGCTGCATTTAAAAATGTATGGGGCTCAGTACTGTCTGACTTAATTCTGATTCATCCATTGACCTTGTTATATAAAACTCAATGCCCTTTTTAGAGGGAGAGTTGCAAATGGTGCTTCTGCATATTTATTTAGGAAGCTCAATCTTCTGGGTGTTCATACCCTAATTCCAGTGCTAAGTGCAATCACAACATTGATTTTTCTCGCTAAACATAACCTACTTTACCCTAGGATGGAACTTTTTTTTTTTAATGGGCTTTATATAATGGCATATGTGCAAACCACTCAACTTAATGCCCCATGGTGTAGTTAATTAACAAAATGGCATTGTAGCCGTGGTGTTTCGTCCTCTGGCAGTGTCTTTTACCGCTAACCTTGGGCGTGTAAAATGCGCGTCCTAATTAACAGGAGCCCAGGTATTGACTGTGTCAAGCTCCATGGTGGCAAGAGCAATTTGCAGCTGCTGACCAAGTTGTAATTCTGTTGAAAATCCAACACGAGGAACTTCCTTTTGACTGACATGATGCCATTTCAGAGCCCATCTCAAGGAGCAGCTGAACAAAGTATCCGAATCAGTTTTTACTTCTGTCCAATTGCTAAAGAACACTATCCTAAATTACATCCAAACAGCTCCTAAAATGCATACTACCAAAAGCATACTGATAGTTTCATACAGATTTATACAGATTGGTGGTAGTGTTTTCTCATTAATGAGATGTTTATTTATTGTTCATTAACTTGAACTGTAATATGCTGGAAAACTTAATGGGACTTCAAGCTTTAATGAACTTTCAGTAACGGATTTGATTCTCCCTTTGCTTTGTCTGTTTTCATTTCTGAGTAATTCAGCTGAAGGCATTGGAGATGCATCAGGTTTTGTGCTAGTTTTACTAGGGCGAGACGGTGATCTGTGAAGCTCCATGGTCTTTCATGTTACAAATGATTGAATTAAGCACTTTCATACTGAAAATAAAACCCCTGTTTTCTTTTTCAATGCTTTCAATTAATTGTTATTAAAAAAACTGCAACGAAAAGGCTATCAGTCATTCAGGACTACGTTTTTAAGTTGTTTTAGTGTCTAAAGATGCAACAAGACCATTTTTCCCAAGGAACTTGGGTGCTGAGTCCTCATAAATGTCAAGATATCAACATCTTGTTGGACAATGGTTTCTGCTCAATAACCAACGTTTTGTGTTGCATGAGTATTTCAGAAAAATTTGCTTTTTTACCATACCTCAGCCTCTTTTGTGTGGTGAAGCCAGGTCCTGCTGAGCAGAGGCCATGAGGAGCATCCTCTGATGGTGTGAACATAAGCAGCCTTTTGACTTCTCCATCCAAAGCTGAGGTGAAGCTGCTCACAGAGCCATGTACCTGGCATCCTGCTCCCCACATACTCATGGTCCTGTGTGGGCTGGTGGGATTTAGTCCCTCACTGGTTTTTGAAGAGAAAGCCTGGATCAGGAGCCCTGTTTCTCATTCCTGATGCTTCACGATAGAACTGACGCTCAGCGGTTAAATGTTCTGCACTCAGATAGCATCTTTGCCAGGAATTCTTTATACAAATGCTCCTTAATGAAGCACATGCTCTTTAATTAACCCTCCATACAGTTATTGCAGCTGTTATTAGTGTCACTGGATAAATACAGTTAACTTTTCCACAGGATGTAACTACTAACAGTGGCAGAAACTCGCATCCTATAGAACATCTCTGAGTTACAAAGTCTTGTCTTGACCAGCAGCTGCTTTCTCTCCAGGCTGGAGGTTTCCAGTAGAAATTTCCTTGGGAATCAGTCAGAAAGGGGAATTGTCAGGCAGAAGATCAACAACCTGGTATCTGGAAGGATATCATATGGTATAAAAATGGGTTATTTAAAAATCTCCAGTGAAGTATTCCTCTGTGCAATGATGAAGCACAGGTTTGTCTTCATGCAAATGAACAGAACCCTCCTGAGTCTTCTGTGTTGGCACAAATTTTCCTTGGGAGAAATTCTTGCCAGAATATAGAAAAGAGCCTTAAATGCAGGTTTTCCTACAGGTACAGTCTTAATCATGGCTCCAGCTGCTGCTGGCAAACAGATGGACATACAGTTAGGTGATTCTGTCCAGAAAAAGTAGATGTTGCCTTAGATCTGCATTCATGATACCAGTCTCTTATTGACTCATGGATTAGAAACATATTTAATGCTTAGCTTAAACCAGAAATACTGAGATTTCCATGCCTGAGCTACATTTGGAAGATCTCCATCCTGAATGACTCCTTTGTAAACTTTTGGCCATTGCTGTTTCCACCAGGGCAAAGGTGAAGAAAGGGGTAAACATCCTCAGCGCAAAGACGAGCGACCCCCGGCAGTGGGACGTGAAACAAGAGGTGGGGAACGGCGGAAAGCACTCGACCACAACCGTGATTTGTCAGAGGATGGCACCAGGTTCAAGGAACAGGTATGAAACCTCGTCTTCTCGGCACATTAAACTCATTTATATCCATGATACCATTCATTGGTTGAAGGACTTAGGGCTCATATTACCACTACTCATAGCCATTAAACCTGTAGCCTGGAAATCTGGAGACACTTACATTAACTACGGCACCATCTGCTGATCTATAACAGGGCATCTCGGTTTCCAGGTAATAAAATTCATCAGCTTAAATTAAAAAACGAATAGAATAGGCCTTGGTGTGGGGGGGCAGGGGAGTGTCGTTTTGGCATGAATATGAATACCCTTAATTTTAAAGGTTTTTACTGAACATAATTTTTTGGCTTGATAGTTTTGACCTTGTTTCTCTGAACATCGCAGCCTCTGGTTGGTTCATCAGGCAAGCAATGGATTCTTCCGCAGTGAACCGCTGTAACTTTCCTTGGCACAGGATAATTCGAGCCTTTCAGTGTTTAATGTCCTGTATGTAATACAGAAGAATCCCCTTTTGCAAACGGCTCCTTATTCCCGAACTGGAGGTCCCTGCGCTCAGCCTGACCCTGGTAACTGTCAGAGGCAGAGCAGCACACCCCAGGGAGCACTGGTACGAACTGGTCTGCCAGTGCCTGCTTTCCTGTTTAATGTGGTTCCACCGGGGCTTGGTCTGGTTGTTCCACACTCATAAAAGCAGGACTTTTTCAGCAAGTATGATTATCTTCTGTAACACATAGTAAAGCTGTATATTGCTGCTTTCAGTGGAAATTATTTTGCTCTTGCTATTTATCATCTTAAGGAATTCTCACAACACTGCTGTACATTAGTCCACGTGGTGCATTTTCATTGCACAGATTCGAGCAATGCTTCCCTAGCTCTGCACTTATTATTAGCCTCAAACCTGGACTCATCGAAGAGTATCATAAAATCTCGGTGGATGCGGGCTTGGTTATTGCTTTCTCATGCAGTCGGTTTGTCGTATCCGCAGGCACAGAAAACCTGAGCAGATTTTACCATTTGTATTCTGCGCCCAGTCAGAGTGCCTGGGAAATATTAGACTTCTGTAAAGTGTGGAAATGTCTCTTGTCGTGAGCAGCTCGTTGATTCAATGTATTTACGCTTGATATCATTGCAGTTAGTTACATTTTCAGTGGAGAGTGGGGGGAGTTGGGTAAGAGGAAAAGGAAGATCGATCGTTTGAGCTTGCCAGAAGTAAAAACTAAAGCAGTTTGAAAGGGAGGATGTGGCTTTAGAGCCACATGTAACTCCGAGTGTGTTTGCAACTGCAAAACTATGATAGTCAGGTTATCAAACCCCAAATTAAATCTTCTCAAGCCAATTTGCATCAAGCCTAATTAACCCATAAAATATTTTTAGCGCTAATTATGCAAATAAAAGTCAATGTTTTAATTAATGCCGCGTTCATTTGTGTATGTAAATAGTCGCTGTCTTCTGAAAGCGTGACGAGCCTAGGTTTGAATGAGGTGCTTCTGCACGAGGAAGAGCTGGAGAGGGAAACCCGGGCGTATGTGCTGAGATCCCTGTGGGAAGGCGTGCGATGTAGTGGGCATTGCAGTTACTGAGCTTCAAGTGTCACTTGGAGCCCTCTGCGCAGAGCACAAATACTCTGTTAAGCTAATTTAATTTGGTTGAGGATTGCAAGTCCCTAATGGGATCTTTCTGTGCTGCCACCAGCTTTTCCAGGCTGGTTTCGCAGTGCGGTTCATTTGGGTGCTGTGCAGTTCTGTAGCAAGGTGGATGTGAGGCACTGCTCTGGAGGTCCAGCATCAGCTCAGACTGATCTCCTCTTGCAGCAGAGTCAGCTAACTCATAAATGCAGTGGTTAATTGAAGCAGAGAGAGGTGTTTTCCACTGTCTTGAAGCAAGTAAATGAAAGTTTGTAGTTCTTGAATGCTTTATAAATAGTCACACAGCTTGTCAGTGTGTGTTATTTTTCCTTATGTGACCAGCTTTTTCTAGCACAGCTCAGAAAATAAGCTAGCAGGAAAGGAGAATGAAGGGTGCTCTACAGTGATGCCTTATTTCTCAGTTGCAACCAACAAGATCATTTGGCTCTTCCCTTGTATTGCCCCATGTCCCCATTTGGCTGTGAAGTAACTCTGAATATCACTTCAATTCATAATAGATTCTGGTGCATTGGAGTGCTGTCTCCTACAAACTGCTTCATGTTAGCCAGATAAAACTGCACCCAGGGTTGATTTTGGTCATACTGGGAAGAGCCATGTGTTGAGTTGTTAAGCACAGCAGCAGGAAATTCTGGCCTTAATCTTTGTGCTTTCCTTTACTGGGGAGTCTCCCTGACCCACCATGGAGGATCACTGCACTCCTTCCCCTTCGTATCACTGGAAACAAATGCCCATACTCAAGAAAACTGCTCATTTTTGTGGCTATGTTGCTTTTCTTCTATATTTCTACCGTCATTAGTGTATGGATGTCATTACATTGTAAGCACTTGGAGACAAGCAGTTTACATCTGGATGCAACACCGCTTAGCAGCTGGTATACCTTTCCCATTATAGAAATAATAAAAAATAAGAGACGTATTTTAGATACATCACATCAGTAATTATTTACCATTGCATTTTGAGAATTTAAGTGAGTCGTGCTCTTTTACTTTTTTTTTTTTAAGTGATATTTGTTCTCTTTTAGTGCTGCTGCAGCCAGGAGCCATAGCTCCTTAACTTAGATTTATTCAAAGACTTCACTGCTCTAGCAAGGGACTGAAACCGGCTTGAAATCAGCAATGTTTGTGTGCCTCATAATGCAATTTGTGCTGAGATTCAAGTAGCTATTGATGAGGATAACAACAGCGTTGATTAGTGAAAACAAGTCTTAGGCTGCTGCTTGTTCACTTGTTTTCCCTTGTTTCTAATTTCTGGAGGAAAGCTGGTAGCTCTGAAACGTGTCCTCAGGGTCGATGAAGAGATATTTTTGGTTACTGTTGTAACCGTTTCCATCCCGTAGTTTTGCCTTTGGTTGCGGCCTCAGGCCCCTGTGGTTGATTTATGAAGTACCACATCTACGCTGAGGACAGCTTCAGTGAAAGGACTCGCGTTTGCAGTGTAGTTTATTCTGGATTGCCACCAACAGGGTACGTAAGAGCTGTTCCAAGACAGAGCAAGGGTTATTTTTAACCTAAGTGAGTTTTATTGTCTCTTTTTTGTTCTTAATAGCATACCTCCACCAGCTGCTGTGCTGTCATGCTGAGAAAGACAGATTAAGGGTAGGAGCAGGGAGGGCTAGGGGAATTTCTTAAGCTGTTTTCTCTGCCAAAGACTGAGCATCCTATGGCTGTGGTGTGAGGAGCTAAGCGGCAGTGACTGGGGCTGCTCTAGGCCTGACTCCTCTTGAACGTGGCTGGAACAAGCTGCCCTCAGTCTGCTCTTGGGCTGACATTTCTGCCCATGGATGCTGTGCTTTTTTCATGGAGGAATGGAGTCACCCAGTGCTTTTGGTTTCTGTCAAGCCGGGAGAGAAACGGAGTGTGGGAGAACAGAGAGACATTTAGAAAACCCGACATAATGGAAAACCGCTGTGATGTAGCACTTTATCCTCTTGGCCTTGAACCTTTTGAGAGGCCTGTGGGCTTACAGCTCTCCAGCCATCTGTCTGATAAAGAAGCAGACTCGGGAAGAGTGCTTCCAGATGTTATGTTTATGTTTCAGACTGTGTCGCAATCGCTTTTCTCCCCCCGCCACACGCACACACATCTTTGGGTTTCTGGTTTTTTTAACGCTGTCTGGGTATCATTGCATTCACATGGAAGTGGCTGATGATGTTACCAGGTTGTGCTCCGTATCACTGGGACACGGAGGGAAGCACCAAAGCCGTTACGATTCTGTGCAGGTCCCTCCTCTGTCTGGCAGCACCATATGCTGCCAAGGGCTGTCAGTGAAGCGAATACTCTTGTGATTGAGAAAGAAAAGTGAAGCGTATATGTACAACGTGCCTCCAACTCGAAAAACTTAAGCTGAGCGGCCTGTGTGCCTGACTACCTGAAGACAGTCGGTCTGAGCCCAATATCTGGACACAGAGAAGAGCGTTCACATGTTACGAGCAGGGTGTTATTAATTCTGTTAGAATCTGGGTCAGCTTCCCCTGGCACAGCTTTGGGACCGAGTGGTTTGCAGAGCTCAGCAGAGTGGCTGTGGTGCCTGCTGACCTCCAAACCTTGCAGTCTGAGCAGAGGACACCCATTTTCACAAGGACTCAGAGGTTTGGTGCTCACGGGCCAGGTTTTTTTCATTGCAGTTGTTCGTTCTGACTGATGGCTGAGGCAGGGTCAGAGCTGAGGTGCCACATGCCACGGCTGCAGTTGGAGATGCTTGGGAAATTGTATACGTCTTCAGGAGGTCACATCTGTGTCTGCAGAAACTGTAGAGATACTTTGGGAGGAAGACATCAGCAATGGATTTCTTTTACCATTGAACCCCAAAGCAGAAACAATTTCCAGTCACTTCTGAGAAAGTCACATACGAACAAGCGTTATGGCCTCCTGAGTGTTTTGTTTTAAGCACCATGCGTATTTTGGTGCGAATTAGGTGCAGTCTTTTAGGCTGCTGGCAAATTACCAGTGCAACCCTCAGAGCTTCCAAGGCAAGTAATTCTTGTGATGTGATCTCTCTGTTTAAAATGACATGTGGGAATGTACCCATGTAGCTCTCAATAACAGCATCAGGAATAATACAGCTAAGCCTTCACCTACTGCTTTAAAGATCCTTTCCCTCCACCCTTTGTCATCTGATTTCCCAAATAATTTATCTCTGCCTGCTGTCTTTGGTTTTAAGATTTCTCTTCATGTTCAGCTGCCTGCTTCAGGTCAAATTAGGGCACAGATGTCTCCAGCGTACGATGTAGGTGCCAAAGATGCACTGGACATCTGCATGTTCGGTGGAGAAGCAGCCAGCTGTGCCTCGTAACAAGATCTTTTCTGGGGCACAGAAGACCAGGGTTAGAAGGTTGCTTCCCAAAGGAGCCTTTCATGTGGCTCCTCTTTTGCTGCTTTGGATGTCAGGAGCATTCATCAAAGCCCTGGCTGGGACAGGAGGAGGCTGAGGAACGTCTCCTGTCTCATTCAGGAGCAGGCTGCCTGCAGGAAGGAGGGGATGCTCAGTGTCCTCGCTCCCTCTGTCTGCCACAAGGTCTAACCAAGCATCTGCACAACCTCTCTTGAGAAGGAGTGCTTGTTTCTTACACCTCAGCGTCTTACTGGGTACTCGTGGGAGCAGGGCAGCCTGTTGTTATGAATCCTGAGTGGTTTCGACTTGATGGGCAGCCTTCACTTCTGCATTAGGGAGCGGTGAATTCTGCGGGAGCCCTCACGGACAAGGACTCTCACTGAGCCTGAAGGACCCTTTCTTTTCAATACTTTCAGTAATGCGAGTTCAGAAAGATCAAATTGGAGATAACTATAGCAATCGCCATGGCAACAACATATATTTGTCTAGTTTTCATCGAGCACCTAGCACTGCAAGGCCCTGACCCATAGCTGGTGTTGGCTCTACCGTAACCCAACAACGCTATTATCAGCCACTTGTTTCACTAGAAATTTGTGTTTCACTTGTCATCAGTGTAAATCTACGCTGTTTATCTAACAGATAAAGGCTGAGCCAGAAAAACAACGGAGTCTGCACAAATGTGGTGGAAGAGATTAAATGGGAAGTACTCTCTTTTTAATGAGGTGTGTCGCAACATTCTCCTGTTTGAAATTCAAAGCCAGATATTATCATCTAAGATGAGGGTTTTGAAAACCTGTTGTTAGGAACTATTGAAATGAATTTTCATGTTGTATTTCAACAGAACTGTTAGACTCGGCCTACACACTACATGAGTCTTTACAGGTAACTTAACATAGTATTAGCTAAGGAGTAAGATATTCCCATGAGGTTTCTCTCCAAGAAAAGAAATTAATTAATAGACATGAGATAACAAAATGCATGAAATGAGATCTATCCATGATCTCTACGGAAGTTCCAGCCTAGTGGCAATAAATTAAGTTTTGGGGGGTTTTTGTGTACTTTGGAGTTCCTGGATCTGTTGGGAAGCAGAGAGGCTGAAGCACCAAGACAAAGGTCATTCTTCATGTATTTCTTGCCCAAACAAAAGCATCAGATTTGTTTGCTCAGCAAATCTGGATAGTTTGGAAAAGCTTTTTACATGCTTATCAAAATCAAATGGTGGAGGCTTAGCCCATGCACGCAGTACCCCAGCCTTGCTGAGAAAGCTGCCATCGGGGCCTTCCTTGCTTCCCAGTCAGGTTGGAGATACTGTTTTAATTTGTCATTATGTAAATAGAACAGAACTTCACACTTATTAAATCAAATAGGATGTGCAGTCATGGAATGATGGGACAACAGCTTTCTATCCATTCCACATTGCTAGATGGGTTCAATAAGAACTGCGATTCCTGATGTCCAGGGGAAGATTATTTTTGATATCTCACTAAGTAGTCATTTCTCAGTGACTAGAAAACATGTGGGCTGCTTTTCAGCCTTTTACTTGGGTCTGAGCATGTGTCTTGCAGAGCTCCCAGAATTTGCAGCAGGAGAGGTTTGCCGTCCCACTTGCATCTTTTGCCCAAAGCGGCTGTGCTCTGGCCTCTTGCATGCAGCAATCCCCATTGCTTTCCATTTTAATAAGCTGTAATTCATCGCGGGGTTATCTGTGAAAATCTTCTGATGCAGCACATTCATGGACTGATACTTCTGTTCTTCTCTCTGCACTTTAAATCAAGAGCTCTAATTTGGGGTGAGGTCAGCTCTTATTTATCTGTGACAGTTGGCATGGTTGGGATGCTTGAGCAGCTATTGTAATGTAGCCTTTCTTGTGACTCGGAGGCAGTGGACGATAAGAGACAAAAGGTGCAGGATTGGGGGGGAGGAATTTGTGCATGTGTATTTTTTCTCACACCGTCTTTGAAGCAGCAACATCTGCTGAAAGCCATAAACAGCTGAGTTCAGCAATACTACATCATGCTGCCAAACAACTCTGCTTTCCTCTGGAACGTTCACAGCAGAGGAGATAAATCAGTCAGGCAATAAAGAATGGAGAAAATTTAGGAAAAAGTGCCAAAAGCCAAACCTTTCTAGAATAAAGTGAATAAGATCTTTGTTAGTATTCAGTGGAGCAAATTGAAATATGGTTCTTACACATGTAAGCCCTCTATACCATTGCTGCTTCAGGAATTCTGTAATAAAAAACTCCTCTGAACTCAAGATGCTTACAACTGGTCAAGAGGGACCTCTGGAAAATGGGCTACAATCTCATAAAAGAGAATTTGATGATTTTAAACATTTTTCCTGTCTAGTGCCTTTGTCAGATCAGTAGCAGGTAACCAACTGACAGTGGTAAAGTATCACCATTTGTCTCAGACCTTTACATTTCCTTAGACAAAGCACAGTGCATTAGACAGGTGAACCATTTGTTTCTGCACTGCCTTACTGAGATTTACTTTTCCACTCAAAGTTACTTTAGTTTGATGTGTTACTGCCAATTTAAAGCACAGATAAAAATCCATTCTCTGCTTCATTCTTTTGTTTTATCACTGGAAATGATTACATGGATGCTAAATCTTTGTTGTAAATCTTACAAGTTAAGCAAGGTTGGTAAGAAAACCAGCGGCTCATGGTAGGCGCTGACTTGGAGGATTTTACGGCATGTTGCTGGTGCTGTGGGCCCTGCTCCCTGCTGGCAGCAGAGCTCTCAGTCACCACTCCTGGTCGTCGCTTTGGTTCAGCTCATTAAGCTCTATTCCCAGTTGACCTGTGTATGTAATGAAATAAGCGATGGTACTTGCATACCTGCAGCGAGGGATGGTTAAACACACCACATCGGCTGTCTTTTGTGGTTCTACCTCCCACCAGGCCTGAATAATAGCAAGACAGAACTGGGGTGGTTTTTACACACTACGTTTTTTTTCTCTCTCTTCGTAAAATTCATAATGAGTTTAAATGCATTTCATTAGCCTCTGCCATTACATCCACTGCATATCCCCCAGATGGAGATAGTTGTAATAAAAACATAATTTTATAAGCGCATTAAAATTATCACTTAAAATCACTTAAATGATTGATACAGGGTTTATAGAGGAGGTTGAGTCTTCATAAACACTTGGCAGACCTAACTGTTTTCTCATTAGCACCAGTTTTACTCCCTGAGTTCAATGAAATTAATCTACTAATTTAAACCAGGATCAAGCCTTACACAGTCATAAACTGTTTGTCTAAACTCATTTGTAGTGTCCAGTTCTGTAATTACAAATACATTGGTTTGAATGCCAAACCAGCATGAGGTCCTGAACTGGAAAAGCATGAAGACCTGCTCTGGCAGGTGGTCGTAGTGCATCGGTCCAAGTGTGTTTGCTTCTCTGAGGCACTCACATGTCGGGCTTTGCTGGTTTTCAGTTCTCTTCTTGGAAAAATATTTGCAATAGCTGGGCTGCTAACAAATACAGTTGTCCTCCTACAATTTGCTAGTACTGTTTTCGGTATCTCCATGCAGTCTTGTCTGTCTCCATCCACTTGCTGTCTCTCTTCTGCTATACTGGTTGGCCTGCTGAAGCAGGCAGCATCTTCATTATTTGTACAACATGCAGCGGGGTCATAGTCTATGACAAGGCTTCAACTCTTAATAATAATAATAATTAGTCAACTCCTTTATCTGGTTAATTCTGTGTCTCTGCCTGAAAATACTGGAATGGATCATAACCTGGTGTGAAACATCATTGGAACTTTTGCAGGCTGATATGGGGATGATAGTGATTTTTTGCATAGCTGCTAATAGACCACGTTAGCAGTGCTTCAGACTGAATGAAGCAGCATCATTACTGTTCTGCAAACACTTCACAGCATACGAGCAGTGTTAGCAAACACAGCAGCTCATGGAATTCAAGCTGGACATAACAAAAGTCAGCAAAACCAGGGACTGCAGTCTATTATGATGGATCCCATTCAGTTCCCCCTGCACATTTTAGGTAGAGATAATACAAACTTTTTTACAAGCTAAGAAAAGGAAAATCTTTGCCTATTATAGACAAAGCAGCTCTTGCTGTGTCAAGTGCTCGTACGAATCACCTGGCTTGAGTTGGGTTTTGTTACAGGAATTGGTGGGTTGAAGGGGATATAGGAGGTGTTTGGAGGACACTGGCAAGTGAACAAGGTAGAGGTGGGATGGTCTTTTGAAAGGCAATAGATGTCTGTGAGTTCTCAAAAACAAATTGGTTATGGTCCATCAGATCCTGGCTAAGATCTCTGGGGTTCTGTTTCTTTCAGTAGGCAATATTGGATGATTAAGGTCTGTAAGCATATTCTTTGGTAACATTTTCAATACTAAGAATGAAAAATGAAATCAGAATAGCTGTTATTATACAACAGTTGCCAATATTTTTTGAATGCACTTTTTCCTTAAGCACTCTTTCATGGAAAAATCTGTGATGAGTCTTTATTGCTTTGAAGGGTCAAAATGAGGAGTGTCAAGGACTGGTATAAATCAGGGTAGATTTGCTGAAACAATACCAGTTTGTCCCTCTATCATTCAGGAAAAACTCGTACACTTTGCCGTTATTACTTTACCAACATGCTAGAAATTTCATGGAGAAGCAAGTTTATTAAAGAAAACTGAGATACTTGTTGTTGAGAGTTCTTTGGATAGATCAGTGCTGAATTCCTGATTACTTGCCAGGAATTTCAGTTCCAGTTAAGTTTCTAGGGAAGAAGCCTTAGCTTCATTGAGGGAAATGGCAAAATTTCCTTTGCAGTCTGAATTTCACCCCAAGTGTAGATGAAATTTTGGCATAGAGTTCAGAAAACTGGGATGGGATGGGATGGGAATTGAATAGAGTAAGAGTAAGAGTAAGAGTAAGAGTAAGAGTAAGAGTAAGAGTAAGGATGTCAGCTGGCAGGGCCCTACAGCAATCATCTAGTCCAGCTGGCAGATAATCTCTTTCCTGTTCAAGGCTGCGAGCAGCAGCTTACACGCTCCTCTTCCATGTGTATACCTGCATACATGACGGTAATTATCACAAAAGGACTTTTAAGTAGTACCCCATTGATTTTTGGTTTCCATGCTGCAAATTAATGGACTGAGTGTGGACTCTTTGTAATCACACTAGTAAAAATTCAATACTGACTCTGCCGGAGAACTCGAGTGACCTCAGCCACTGAATTCATTCCTCTTTCGACCATTTTTAATGAGACTGGCGTATTTAGCAATGCCATTGAAGGCAAGGTGCCCTGTCAACCAAAGCGTTACTGATAGACCAGCCAACAAGAATTTCAATGTTTATATCTCCTCTCTACTCAGAAAATTTTACAGCTTCTGTGTGGCAATGTTCATTGGAATGTATTAAGCAAAAGAAATTTCTGATGCGTATGATCTGCATGAAATATTCCATTATAACTACTAGATTGTAACCACATCAGACCTCAGCAAGTACCACTGACAATCCCCAAAGGAATGTAATACCTCTGGTTAGTTTAGCAATTGTTCAGCTAGGTTTAGAGGTTCTAATTGTATTTGATTATAATTTCTTATGACATTTTTGTCATCACTGAAAAAGTGTAATAGGATGACGAGGCTCTCCACTTGGAGATGCTATTTGTCAATTTTTAGCTAGAGGAACGTTCAGAAGTTTAATGAGACTGACTGGGAAGGAATATTTACAGACATTTCATTCTTTGCTGTGTATCTGTCTGGCCGTCTACACTTGCGTAGTTCCACAGTTTGGTTATAGAAATCACAATGAGCTACTAAACTCCTATGTATTGCAGATGAACACCATTTAAATGTAGAGTAAATAAGAGCCATTCCCAACAGGGCTCGCTCTTAGAAACGTTAACCTAGAAATGTCATGGTAAGTGTAGGGGACTTGATCACTAAGAATTGGCTTGAAACTCCACTTTTGCTACCATTACTCCCAGAACCATCCGAGAAGGGGATTGTTGCCATGTTCTGTTACTCTGAGCTGTATGAATTATTTTGACAGGTTCTCATCCTGCTCTTTTCAGCATTCCTGGGGCTGGCAGAATTGCTGAGGTGAGATGAAACACGTAGTCATCAAACATCACAGAATTGCCACATCCTTCAGTGATGCAAATCAGTAGAGATGTGTTGTGGTTTGCTGCGAATCGCATTTAAATTCACCATGTGGGTTTATTGAAAACAAAAATCTCAGAAGATACCCAGAGTCCCAAAGCAGAGCCCAGGACATTTGAGAGCAGTGGTTTTTACAAGCACTGTGCATAAATAGGCTCTGACTTTAGAAATGTTTGAAAAGTGTGGACTCTTCACCGTTATCCACTCCCAGAGGATTCTGATTTTGCTGGCTTTGCTTTGAGTGCTGCACCCCAATAGCTGGTTTTGGAAACATGTGTCTGTAATTGGCAATGGAAGAAATTAACGCTTTTTAAACAGGAGTTAGTGGCTATCAGGCCAGAATCACTAGCCAGCTGTGAGAGTCCAGTGTTTTACTCCTTTCTTCTTGAGATCATCAGAACCCACATAGTCCTGCTTCTAAGAAAGCACATAGGGCTCTTGCCAGGGTCTCGTGAGGAAGATGAGGTAACTGGCTGGGTCATATTATAGGTTCCTTCTGGCCCATGACCTGGCTCGCTCCCCATTAAACTTGGATACAGAGGAAGGAAATGTTTTCACTTGGGTCCAACCCAAGTGGAGCAAGGATGGAGCATGAACGTGCACAGACACGTGAGCGAGAGAGCGCGTCCTGGCCCCACAGTTTGGCTGTGACCCACACACTGGATGGATAGGTGCTTTGACTACCACAATGCAGTCGATCATTTGCATTCATCAATGTCTATCACATTTTCTGTGGTTCCTGTTTTGCGTTCCCCATGTACCTTAGCTGGAGAGAGAAGATGTAGTTTCAGTGACACTCTCTTGAGATGAAAACCCTGGCTTATTTGCAGTAAATAGTTGTCTGGAGTGTTTGTCAGGTCCTATTAGAGCTGTTCCTGCATTCTGTAAAATTTTTCACATGTATACAAGCATGAGTTCATTCTGCCAGGAAGCAAGACCATTAATCCTGGCTGCTTTGAAGCCATGTCTTTGTGGACTGTGATGGGTGACTTAACTGTTCACATTACTTAGGTTGTTGGAGACTTCATCCCTTTGTAATGTTAATGACTGCTGAGCAGCCCAGCCCTGCATGAGAATTTCTTCTTATATTTAAAAGTGGTTTTTTCTTTTTCATCTTACATTTTTCTTAATATTTTCTTATATTTCCCTATGTTTATATTTATTTTTTTAAATTTCTTCTTATTATTTTTCTTATAACAAGTCCTCTCATGGCGGGATTTGGTTTCTACAGAGTTAATCGCTGGTGCTGTTTCACTCATGAGCCAATTGAATCAGATAATTTGCTGTTTCCTGAGTGGTGTCAGAGAGTGCACAGACAGATCTTTTGTTCCAATGAAGATGTTTGAGAGGGTTTGAAGATTCCTTTCTATGCAAATTCTTTATGTGAAAGTTTTACACTATGTACCCTACAAGACTGTAAAGTGCTGCTATTTAAACGTGTAGTTGGTCAGCAGTTGTTGGGGACTCATATTCTCTTTAGTGTGTTTATTAGAACTGTTGCAGATATCCCTGAAGACAGGTTCAGGAAAGCGTGCAAACCCTTTAGTTTTGTAGTTGCTGCTGGTTTTTCACATTTAGCAGGGAAAGATATGAGATTTTCATAGGCTGAAGATCAGGAGCTGTCAGCTCCTGATGGGGGTCACCAGCTTGTTTCTGTAGGAGCCCAGCCTGCTCTGTGCTGCGTTAGGGGATGTCTCCCTCTTCCCAATGATGTTGCTCCCTCATTTCACATAGACAAAGCAGAACTGTGCTCCTCGTAGACTCCTTGTTGTTTCCACCTTCTTGATGAGTAAGTGGTATCTGTCTTCTTAGCAGGGTCCAACAGCCAAAATTCTCCTGTGTGTAAACACCTATGTGAGAGAGGATGAGCATGAATGACTGTGAGGGATCAAGGACAAGGAGCAGACAGCTCTGAAACACTCGCTGTATTGCTCACGGCAAACTTACTTGCAGTCTGCCCACGTTACTGTCTTCTCGCTCTGCAAAACATGCACTAAACACTCAGAGCTCAGGCATTCATCTCCCAGGGCTTTTCTGCAGTTGAGAGCCTAAGATGTTCGACAGATTAGCACTGAGCTGTGCACTAAGTCACCAGACCCTGTGTGCCTTGTGTCAGCAGTGAGGATTTGAAGGAAAAAAGAATCGAGAGGGGCTAATGAGCTGGGTCATGGAGTGGTCAGGCTCGGGAGGAGGAGAAGCAACTTTACAACTGTGAGTAGGACACAAGCAAAGAGGTGCTTGTCCAGACCACATCTCTCCTGAGCCTTTATGAGTTTTCTGACTCTAATTAAAATCAAGTGTAGATTATGTGAGCGTATCAACTTCTGTTTCCCATGTGTCTGTAGTACTCTTTCTCAAATATTAATGCTTCCGAGTCCAATAGCCAAACCCTCTCAATTATTGTCACACTCTGAGTAGCTTAGTGACAAGAATCCTCTGTAGGGAAAGGGAAAAAGAAAAGAGTTTAAGTGAATGGAAGTGATTATTAGATGCAGGAAAAATATGCCAAAAGTCAGTCTCTCTTTGCTAACTAGGTATGATTTAAATTGTAAAAGAAGGTGTTGAAATTAGTGCTCTTGGAATCCAAAACTATAATGGTGGTTCTTTTTCTAAGGGAAGTCACATTTCTCCTTGGGGCCAATACTGTAAGGTGCTTTGTTTGTACTGAAAACAGCTTAGTGCTATGTAAAGAATAGAGATGTAGAATAGAGATCTCTCTCTAAGTTATTAGAGAGATATATACTTTCAGTATTTAACTTTATTGTATACCGTTTATGGGGTTGGCTTCCTTCTGTGCATTCCTACCCATTAGGCTGTGGAAATGGAGAGTTTCCATATTGCCATCAGTCAGTGACAGTATTATGACATTTGTACAAGGAAATGTGTGTATCCAACCCCAAATCTGTTTCTGTTGAAAAGGGAATAAATTGTGATGATACCTGCAAGCTTAGGTTTGCTTTGGAGAGCTTCCTCTTAGTGCAGGAAGTTAACCTTCAAAGTCTTTATAGGACTGCCGTCCCTCTAGTCTCTTCTGAAAACCAGCTTCCACATTCATCTTTCTTTTCACTCTGCTTTAGACTTACTGATGTGGGTAGAAATCACCTCCCTGACTTCTCCCTCTTCTAAGATATAGACTGGAGATAATGGTCGTTATTCCTCTGCTTGACATTCCAGGTTAAAAATATCAAATGCACTCAGCTCAGCCTGCCCTCTGGTTTCAGTCCATTTCTGGGAGGACATTGATGTGATTAATTCCCCGTTTGCAGCAGAAATGCACTGGACGTTGCTGGGGTGACCTCTATGGCTGATGCATGGGCACTCTCCATCACAAGCAGAGCTATGGCCTGGGCCAGTCAAAGGGGGCAATGATTCATGTCTTGTGTCCGTAACATTGGCTTTAAACCCAGGGCACTTTCTCCTAGGTGTGCCATTGTGGGATAGCGACCAAACATTTCTTAATTTGTAGAGTTTTGACCTCCTCTGTCTGAGTCGTGGGTGACCAGAAAGCTGTCGGTGCTCTGGGAGCGTTGTGCTGGGTTGTGTGTCACAGGGGGAACCCAGAGGATCCTCAGCAGTGCTCACATATTCATGACTCATTGCCATTAAGGCCATCCAGGCTTGTATAACACGGGCTTCCTTCGGTCAGCTTAAATTCCTGTTAAACACTGATTAAGCCCTCAAGGAGAATAACTTTGCTCTTCCGTGGGGTGGCTGCAGTCTCTGCACTTCACTGCTAAAGCTCCAGCCATGCTGCTAATTCAAAATATAGACGTTCTGCAGCTCTCTCCTCCTCACCAAGTCTTAAGCTTGTTTTCTAAAAATGCCCTTTACAGGGGAAAATCTCTAGTGCTGCAGAGCCGGCTGATTTGGTGGTGACCTGCCCGTAAGGACTGCATTACTCAAGTATTCACTTGTCCTTTGAACATGAAAAGACAGACAGGTGGAGCCTGGGGTATTATTTGCTACAAAGCAAACATTTAAAAAGCCCAAAAGTTTCAGGTCCTGGTTGGTAATGGAAAGTGCTATTTTCAGAAGTGCCATTTGACATTTAGAAGATTAACTGGTATTGACTTCCTGTGTGAGTTGGGCTCCTGAGGATCTGAGTCACTTTTGGAAACCGGAGTTGGCCATCTGTTTAACTTAGGCTTGGCAGTGCCAAGTGAAGCAATGCATAAATACTTTGATGACTATAGTTTGTAGTATCTAAATTTAAAAAAAGCAGTTATTTCAACAGTTTTGACACCTATTGGAATTTTCAGAAGCTCTGGGGCCTCAAATTCCCACTGCCTGGGAGAAAGCAGATGTGTTTGAAAGCAACTGGAGTTTGAAAGGATCTTGTGCTTTTGAAAACCCCAGAGCTACCCCATCACTTTTGAAAACAGAACTAAGGTACATCCAGAAATTTCAGCTTCCATCCCAACCAGACGTCTGACAGCAGAACCTGAAAACAAAGAGTATTGCTTAAAATGGGGTAGAAAATTGAGATGTAAAGTGGCAACGTATATGATAGGAACCTCCTATTGCAAATTGGTCTGTAGATTCTGAGAATGTACATTGGGCACAAAACGTGAGCATTTGGGGCACTGGTGAAGCTGTTTCTGCTATCTGTTCAGACTGAACATGGTCAGGAAAGACAGGTATGGCTGCGGTCCAGCATTGGTGAGAGTACACCAGCTTTTGGGCAGTGCTTTGGCATGGGAGGGGTAGCAAGAATGATTTGGGAAGAGCTTGGCCTTGAGGAAGGAGCTCTATTTTGAGCTTGACAACAGAGAAGACAGAGGACTTGAGACTGAGGAGCGCAGGACGTAAAAGAATAGGTGGTTTAGAAGTCTGGCTCAGGACAAGTGGTAGCAATGTACACAAGAGTCGGGGAGTGATGGGGGACAAAGCAGGGGAAGTGCAAAGCAGTACCTGTGCCATTCAAATTGAGAAAGTAAGAAAGGAGATGCAGGGAGCTGCTCTGGAGCTGCCACCTGAAGCTGCAGGGGAAGCAGGGCTGTGCTGAGCACGCTCTGGGAGCAGTGGATCCATCCTGTGCTGCCTGCAGTGCCCTGGCTGGCATCCACGCTGTCTGAGGCAGGAGAGGGAGCAGCAAGCAGCGCTACAGCTGAAAATAGCAATATTAATGTGAAATCAATAGTCGTGTTTGTTCTTGTTCCTGTCTAGTGTAAGCAGGTGACAGTCCTCATTCCCATCTCTCATTTTCTGCTGTGTGACTTAGCATTAATAAACTCTTCCTTTCAGCTCAATACGGATGCTCATTGAAGCTTTGTGTTGCACCTCCTCTGTTTTAACTGGAGTTCAAGAGTTCCTCGCTGCCACAATGTGAAACTGGGCCAGAAAAACAGCAGAGTAGTCCATCCATCACTGCTTTAATCTTGTGCCTCGAAGGAAATGGCTAGGCTGGGAAAACAGCACTCGGTGCTGTTTGAACAGCCCTGTCCAGACACTGAGCATCAGGGGAGGCTCACAGTGAGACCTCTCGGTGCCCTGGCCCATCTTCATAACGTTTCAATACCTGGGTTTATTTGGGACGGTCTCCATAACTTTCTAGGATTATGTCACCTTTTCAATTTGACAGTGAATTTGATGCTGCTGAAAGTGGCTGTTTTGAGAGCTTTGGAGACTGTAGAAGGTTTGTCCATCAAAGACATAAGGAACAGCAGCAACCTCTTGCTGATCCTCCTTGGAAGTCCATATGATTTTGAGCACTCCATTTCTTTTTCATACTTGTCATGCTTGATGCAAACAGTTCTGTTTTGGTGCTTTTTTTGATGGCAGTTATTCAGTTGGCAAATTGCAGCCAGTGCTCACTCTTACTCCTGGATCCAGATGTCGTGGACACGAATTGCCAAGGTTTATTACAGCGAGGTACCAGTGGAAGGCAGACAGGGTGGTGGTAGCCTGAGTTTACCTCTGGTTCATTTTACTGTGTACAGACTGTAGCAGGTTTTTGTGTTAACATTTCCCACACCAGTCAGCTTGACCATATACAGAGTCTTTGATAGGTACAATTGAGAAAGAAAGTAAAATCCATATGGACATAACCGTGGATAGGAAGCTGTGAGGGCTCTATTGGTGTATTGCCATTTCTCTTTCTCAATAAATATTTCCTGCTTTCAGAATTTAAAACCTTTAAAGCTACTAGTTTGTTGGGTTTTTCTTAAGATGGTACTCCATTGGTTTTTAATCCACTATAATTAACTGTATAGTGATCGTTGTTAAGGAATTTAGAACAATGGAAAAGTGTTCAGGTTTATTCCTGCAGCTGGATTGGGACCTTATAAACCCCTTTGTTTAGAGATTTCTTAGCTTTAACATGCATTAAACATTCGTCGCACTCTCTGGATAAGATGGAACTGTACAGGTTAACAAGGTATTAGATGCAGATAATGTTTAAAAGATTTGATTCTCACTGATTTCCCGTATAACAATGTCACAGTACTCAAAGCCCCACTCACACAGTAGGCAGAGCTCTGCAAAATCCTCAGGCCTCAATTTAAACGTGCACTTATTGTTTGTGTCCTCATTTCTCTGACCAAGTCCTGTATGACCTTGGGCAAGTCACTTCATTTCTCTGTTCCCCAGCTTGCATATCATAAAATGGGCTAATAGCAGTGTACTCCCAAGAGCTGTGCATAGAAACTCTGTCCAAAAGCAGCAAGAGAGATGCATTGCTATTGTTGCTGGTATTATGTATCTATGTAAGCAACACGTCCTTATGGTCTTGTGCATCATACGAGTAGCCCCACTGAAAGCAGCAGGGCTGTTTACACGTTGGAAGTGGTTTGCTGGACAATGGCCAGAAAATGGGGATGAACCTACAACTGGTAGATATTCCCCAAGGCATTTAGCAGCAGGGATTATGGGTTAGCAGCGGGAATTATGGTTCAGAACCATATTACGAGGGTGGATAGATATATAAATAATTGTCGTTGGGATTTAAAGTCATTCAGGAGGCATAGTCTGCTTTGCATGTAAACAAAATGTAGGTCTGGAGGGAGTCTGTGTCTCGGCTAAATCTGCTCATGTATAAATCCTCTTTTTTAAGGCTTTATATTTTGTAATCATTGTAATTTAAATTCAGCCACAGTCCACAGGATTTGCACATTTTACCACCATTAAGGAAGTCAATAGGAGCTGTGCATCCCGCTCACTGTAGCTGCCCTTCAATAATTAACTCCTTCCCATCTCCTCAATCTGGAGTCGGGCACCGCAGCAGCACTTGAGACAGCCTTAGAGAGCGTTCAGCCTGGAAATATGCATGTGAGAGACAATTGATTCATCCGTGTTGGATTGTCTTCTTGCTTCGGTCTCCTCTTTCCTGAGATGCTCGACTGCTGCCTCTGTTGTTGCTGGGTAAGCAGCCACTCCTGCAGCGAGCAGAAGGCTGCCCATCCCCTGTTCACTTCTGTGCCAGGGATCAGGCTGCCAGGCAGGACCTTCCCTGCACCCTTTGGTTTCCTTCTGATGCGTATTTGGCTTCCTTCCCGTCCTGCACATCGCGCTCTGTCAACCAACTGCGTGTGCTCTCCCAGCTAAAGAAATTCTCCAGGCCAAATTCGGCACTGAAACAAACTGGTACCAGGAGATGCATCCCCAGTCATTAAAGCTTTCTGCCAGAAAAATAGTCAGTTCTTGTGTTATCCCTTCAAGTATTTTCATTTTATGCTGAGAGAGTTGTGATTGTTTTGTGGTAAACAGTGTTCCAGGAATGACAAATGTTGCTTTGCCCATTGAAAAGAGCAGACAGATGTTCCATAGCGCAGGAGAGCGAGAGAGGAAAATACCCAGGCTTTACCGATCAGCCCTGTTTGAGGTTTTTTCCTGTAGTTAAAAGTGTAGAATTGAAGCCTGTAATGTTCAACATTACTTCACCTCAATCATCCCTGCTAAGTATTATGATTGCAAGAAAGGGATCCTTAACATCCCTGTTACATGTGGAGCATTTTATTAACTCAGAGAGGCGCTTGGGGTCGGTGCTTTTTGTTTCCAGGAGGAAGTAGTAAAATTTGACAGGTAATTTTGTAAATGAAGACAGTGAACAGCTGTTGGAGATGATAATGTCTGAGTGGTTTTGTTGTTTCTGTGAAAACTTAGTTACACTCGTTTTGGATTAATTTTTCATTGTCTTCTGTTAAATGAGAATTGCTTACATGGCTGCTTCAAATGGAACCGTGATTGCTTTCCATCTACTGCCAAACCCATAAAAGACACAAAAAAATGAAATGCATAAAAACATTTACGAGCGGCGATACAATAAATTTGTGCTATAGTGCATTTTAATTTGATAAATTAAAGTTTCGCTGTGCAGCAGTTTGTGTTCGTGTGTGAGAGTGGCAGATGCATGAGCCGTTTCAATTCAGTGCTGTGTTAAACAGCAGTAAAACCAATTCTGGCTGCTATTGGGAGCTTTTGGTGTGGCAGAAGGAAATTTCCTCAAAGTCTGAGATGCAGTGTGGGAGAAATGAACGAAATGTTCTCATGGAAAAGGAAGCACAAGGTCAGTCTTGCAGCAAAGCCACCAAACAGGTTTGGAGGACGGAGGTTCAGTTTGCACTTCACCCACAGATTTCCTGTGCTGGCTTTGTAAGTGATGCTCGGAGCAGTAGCCCTTGCAGTCCAGGCGCTGAAGTGGGCACTAGGTCCAGTTTCAAGTTACTTTATTTTCTCTTGACCTAACTTTTCCATTATAAGTAATTAATAATAATATTTTTCATTATAAATGTAATTAATAAACATCCTTTTGCTCTTTTCCTGCTTCATTTTGTCTATGTGGGCCGCAAGGTCTCCTGGTACGTGAAACCATCTTCTACGGTGTGATACACCACTGCGCGCGCTGGTGTGCCGGTATTCAGTGGGATACTGTAGAAAGAAAGGAGACCAGTTACAAAGAGTCCAGGCCATAATTCAGCCCTGCTTTGAAGCCCGTTAGAGGCATTTAAAGGATCTGCTGACTCCGTGTATGGCTGATTTCACTCAAGCAGGATATTTCTTTGAGTCTGAGGAAGTGGTCAGGATCTATTGTTTGTGAGTTCAGGGAACGATCAGGCGAGTGTGAATGAAGGTCATTTGTTTTGTGTGTTAGATCATACACTTAATAACATTTGAGTCCTGTTATGACCTTTTACAGTGTTTTGTTTTGGCATAAATGTCAGGAAATGCAGCCGGGAATGAAAATACTGATAAATACATTGCCAGGATTTAAATTGTAACTCAGGCTTGCTGGAGAACAGCCTTCATTATTTTTGAAACGTTTCTCATCACCTTGTCCTTCATATAAATACTTCTGAAAATGTTTCTAGATGTACATTGTTTTCCCCTTTGCAAGGCTCAGCACCATGAAAAGCATTGCTCGGGAAGGGAAATCACTGCCTCTTTAACAAACTGATATTTCAAAGTTCACTGCAGAGTCATTTTTTATAGCTTCTTCGCCCAAAAAAGTTCAGCTCAGATGTGCCAATACATTTTTAAGGAGCTCCTGTTTTTCTTCTATTGAGCCAATTCTCTTGACAGGCTTAACAGAAGAACAGGCAAGACAAATGGCTGGTGTGAGATCATCCCGTTAGTCCATGACCCCAGAAAGGGCTTTGACACAGACTCTTAACACCAGCCCACGTGGTGCTTCTGAAAGCCAAGAGCATCTAGCGGACGGAGCTGCTCGCTGCTTAACCCAGGGCCAGCAACCAGAGCTTTGAAGTAGGGAGAGAGAGAAAGGGGCAGCAAGTGAGCAAGAGAGTGTATGTGTAAACAGGAGATGTGATCTGAATCCCCTTTGGCAGTGTTCCCCTGCATGGAGAGGGCCCGGGTTGCGTGGTTAGTGTCAGAGGAGGGTGACGGTAGATTTGGCTGGCTAAGGATAACGTAAATCTAATGCATCATTTGAGAACGGGGAAGGGAAGTAGGTGTGATTTAAGCTTGACAGATTCAGCCTGTCCAACATGTTTTCTTGTGTCTCTGTTACTTCCTAGTGTATATATACAAGTGTACACACATACACATAGAGCATTTCATTCATAAATTCAATGTTCTCAGTTCTTTGGCTTGTCACAGATGTTTTTGTGCTTGCCAGTAAATTACACCAAGGATTCCAGAAGGCTTTTGTTTTCTGTCTGCTGGCATAGGTAGAACATGGAAGTGGTGTAAGATAATTAAATACAGCCAGCTAAGCTATTGTCTGCTTTTTCTCTTCCCTTTCTCTATCCATTTCACCAAGACATTTTCATTCTGTGAACCAAATGATCAGCAAGAGGAATCGAATAAAAGTCCACTGATGTCAGGAAATAATGTCAATTTATACTACATGACATCTACTGAGGATGAAGAGACAATCTCGGATAGCCTAGAGCACCTCTTACTTCCCAGTGTTGCATTAAACACAACATTTGAATACTTGGAGCTTGATATTCCTGTAAATCCCTTTTTCTATATTTGAAACGCTCCATCTGCTTTGGGAAACCCTTTAAATTAGTCATAAAGGCCAAATCTCTTTATAGAAATAACTGGATAGCACAGACGTCCTATCTGTAAAAATAACAGCTAACTTCCTAGTGAAATGTAGCTCTTGGAAGAGTTGGCAGTGCTGCTGAAAATTATTAAGAAAATATTTGTCCATTTTCAAAAGTCTTTTAGATTGAATGTCATACAGATAGGAGCATGTTCAGAGTGTGTCACAGACTCTGAAGACCACCCCATCCCATACGTTAACCTCTTTTTTCCTGGTACAAACTATGATTTCTGCAGTCAGCAACAGCAGGGTATTTGCAGCAATTTATAACCTGTGTTTGACAGTTCTGTGTGTACCACATTGGCTTAGCGCTGCTCCCTCACCAGAGTTGAGCATCCCTGGAAATTCAGCTCTTAATGTCAGATTGCTCTACAGAGATTTCATCTCTGCATTAGCCAGGATTTAAAATCTCTGGAAGGGAATCTTTTTGTTCAGGGAATGTAGTGTGAATTTCCACTGAGCTAACACCACCTGTGTTTCTGTTCAAGGCACTGCATTGATCAGCGTATTTCAGGTAACCTGAGTGACTCGGGTCATGTCAGCTATAACTGTTTTATTGTTTTGTGACCAAAATAATTTGGGTGCACACATGTACTTCTCATAGCCAGGCATGGTCAACTCCTGAGCCTTGTGCATTCCTGAGATCTCTGTCTGCTGAAATAATCCCCAAGCCAGGAAAGGATCACTGGTTGTTGTCCAGTCCTGATGCTGAATAATCTGCCATAGGGCTTGTCCCAGGTGAGGGTAATAACAGAGGTGCAGAACAGAGGGGAATCAGACTGTGACCCAAATTCATTGAATTAGGGGGAGGAGAGGGGCAGCAGAAGGAAAACCGGTCTCAAATTCAGTGCAGCCAGGTCATCTCTGGGAGCAGAGCATTACAGTTGGTGGAATATTCAATAGCAGCTCTTTGCTGGTAGAAAAGGTCATCTCTTGGTTTGCCTTGGGCATCAGAAAACACTTTGAAATTGCCCTGGCTTCTCTAAGCTGGCAGAGCTGCTGGAGAGAGCGCCAGAGGCTACGAGAGGGGTGACACTGGAACGGTGGCCCCGCTGCCATCACGATCAAAAGCACGACGCCAAGCGACTCGAGTGGAAGTAAGGTCAGGACCGAGGTGTCGTGTGTAACATATTTCAGCCTTGTCATCATTCTGGTTTTTCAGGCACAGGAGAATGGTTAGCAGTGTTCGCTGCATAGCTTCGAGAGTTTTGAGAGACGTTGACACACATTTTAAAAGATGGATCATTTCCTGCACGCTACGGTTTCTGTATTTAAAGAAAAAGTGCCACATGCTGAGGGGAACAGTAATGTGTCCATGATTCACTCCTTTTATAATCTTGTTCTGAAGGGGATGCATCTGACAGATTGCTGCCCTGGGAAAAATCAAACTAGGTTAAGGATCTGTAGCTGGGAAGAAGCCAGAAGGGGCAAACTCCTTTATATTTGTGCTGTTAATGTCCAAGACCACCCGTTCTGGTTGGCTGTCATCCTTCCCCCTTTTCAGCCTTATTTCAGTATTGCTCCTGCAAGCCTGCTTTATCAAATAAGAATCCATGCCAATGCTCTTGGGTTTTCTCTGCATTTGAGTGCACTTTCAGAGGAGAGGATGGCACAGCTTGGGCTGACAGACACCTAATGGTTGTCTTCAAGAATTGTCCCTTACCTGTCATCCACGGAGCTGTGGAGTCAGCTCAGCTGGTGTTCTCCTACAGCAGCAATTAGCAAGTGTAAGAAGACTTCTTAACATGTAGACAAAGGTGGAAATGCAATGGAGTGACCCCATTTGAACAGCACGATGAGATGAACTTGGGGCTGTGGTAATGCACAGTAACATGGCCCTTCACACTTGTGAGGCCAGGCCTTCTCACCTGGGGTGAAGGAAGAGTTGTCCATGGTGTCTGTCATTTTTGAAGTGTCTGCTGGCACCGAGCTTTTTTAGTTGGGGCAGCATTAAAGGAGGACAAACAGGACCAGGAGATGGCTGACAGACAAACTGATTGGATTTGAGATGTAGAGATTTAGTAGAAAGCTCGTTAGCAACTCGTTAGTTACTACTGGTCCGAATTAAGTCTTGTTTGTAAAGTGAAGGAAGCCTTTACGTATGAAACACACACCACTTCAGACCATATACAGCGTTAAGTGGGATGTGGGCAGCTCCTTGAAAATGAACTTCACTCTTGGAAACCAGCAAGGAAGCTGGCATGTGGTGCTCTCAGCCCCGCAGATCTCATCGAGCTTCATTGCCTCCTGCAAGGACCTTCCAGGAGAAGAGGCCTGTGAAGCTGATAATGTCCACTTTTGTGAGGATTTCCCTGTAGGATTGATTTTCTGCTCTTTTCCTGTTGCCATTTCTACTTGGAGAGAAGATAACCCTTAATTTTAGTTTTGAATTTAAACTGATTTGACTTACCTACAGGTCAGACTGAAGCAGAAGGAAGCCTATCAGTGGTTCAGGAGTGAGTCAGCAGGCGTTCTCCTCGTCTGCAGTCTGCCTGAGTTCAGCTCTGACACATGGATTTGTGTAGGACACATTCGCACAGTGCTGAATTTCACCCCATGTGACTGCAGAGCATTAATTTCCACTGCTACTTCCCATGCATCCCAAATAGCTGTTTCACACCGCTGCTGCCATCAGCCTGCTGGTGACAGATCATGATTTCATAAGAAACAGTGATATCACCAGTGCCTTATCTGTGTTATTATAAGTGAAAGAGTCCAGCAGAGCCACAAAGATGCTGGAGGGAGTGGAGCATCTCCTGCTGAGGAGCGGCTGAGGGAGCTGGGGCTCTTGAGCTTGGAGCAGAGGAGACTGAGGGGTGCCCTCATTCATGGGGATCCATTGGGAAAGGGCAGTGTCAGGAGGAAGGAGCCAGGCTCTGCTCTGGGATGGCCAATGCCAGGACAAGGGCAATGGTCCCAAGCTGGAGCACAGGAGGTTCAAGCTGAAGATGAGGCCAAACTTTGTCAGTGTGAGGGTGGCAGAGCATGGCCCAGGCTGCCCAGAGAGGTTGTGGAGTCTCCTTGTGTGGAGACACCCAAAGCCCTGGCTGTGTTCCTGTGTGACTGCTCTGGTGATCCTGCTCTGGCAGGGGTTGCACTGGGGGAGCTTTCCAGGTCCCTTCCAACTGCTGACATGCTGAGATTCTGTGATCCTTAAGCTGTGTTTTCCTGGTGAACAGGGTTACTCCTGCTTCTCTGTGGTCTTTCTCATCTCACCGAGCGTTGCACCACTCCAATCCTTCATGCTCACACTATGTGTGCAGATGAGGCTTTATGGGTTTTATTTTCTATTGGCTTTGCATTTCTTCACAGCCCTGGAAAGCTGGACTTTCATCAGCCTAATTCCACCTGTCTGATCAAGGAAGGTGTTGAAAGTCAGCAAAGCGCAGGAGCGGTGACTAATACCGTTAAAGATTTCAATAACAAAGGGAAGGCTGGTTCTTTAGCATCTGTTTTCCTTCTTTTTGACAGTGTCCCCTAAATGTCATTTATATAATTACATAGAAACCTATTTCGATTCATCTAGTGCAGAAAGGCATAGAAAGCAAGCTATAAAAAGGCAGTAATGGTTGCTTGGAATAAAAAAATCACAGTAGATTTTTAAATCTTTGCTTTGGGCTGTGAGAAATGTGTAACTATATGGTGCATGGAGATATTCTGTGCTAGACTCTTGTTTATTACTTTCCACAATAAAAAATGCACTGTTGTTTAAAGAGTACTCTGATATCTCACAGCTTACGGTTCCCCCTAGCACTCCTACACGCTTCCTGGGGGTCAAGTTAAGATGAACGTTTCCTTCCTAGCAACGGAAAGTCACCTCTGTAAAGCACAGCATCGCTCAAAAGCCTCAGCCAAATCCATTGTGTTTTCTTTAGCAAATTTAAAACTGAGGCTTCCCAACAAATTAGGTATAGGTATTTTCTAATTGTGGTGCTGTAGGGAACCACCCCACGTTTGGACAGAACCAGAGATGTTAGAGCTGCAAAGTTGCTCTTGGAGTTTATCTCGGAGCGTTTTGTCAGTCGAGCAGGCACTTGCTTTTCTCACAGGCCATTTAACACTAGGATCGTGTCTCCTTCATTTGTCTTCTTGAAATATTGAGGACACATTGCTCTCCGTGTGCCTGACAGTCAGACGGGAGCGTCTGCGCTCGGCCTGGAAACTGATGCCCGCTATCAGCTCTCAGAAGAAACATTTCAGCTGCAGACACAAAAGTTCAGTCGTGCTCCGGTGAAATCTTTAAAAAGTAGCCGGCATCTCCTTGAAACTTTGATGAAAATTTTGCTTAAAGACTTTTTCCACCATGGCAAATACCTTCTGCATTGTCCTGCTTTTTCATTCTGTTAAGGAGAAGTGTCAGATAGGACTGCAGAGAAAGAAAGATCCAGGACTTCTTTTCCCCACACAACCACGCTGGGTCTAGACCCGCAGTCTCCATCCTGCTGGTGACACCATCTTCAATGGGAATACAGGATTATTTTACTTCCTTTTTTAATTCTACCCTAACCCTGAACTACTTTTGCCTCAACACTTACTTTTTTACTCCAAACCAAAATATTGTCGTCGTGAAAATCACAGCTTGCTTGAGGAAAGCAAAGCATTTTAAAAATTAACATATTTTTCATAGGAACTGGTGATTTTGATCATAAAACAGCACTATAATGTTGCAATGGGGGAGAAGTCAATGATAAATACATTTAGTGCCTTCAATGCAGTTGACATAAAGAGAAAGAAAACTATAAATATCCAGAAATTAAAGGGTGAACTTGCCAGGGAGATCCTGAAATATGCAGAAATCCAAACATAGGTAGTTGGTGTAGTCTGAAATCTATCAGCCTTGACAGTATCCTTTTAAATGACTCCTTAAAAATGTTAATTGCACATCATAGGCACTTCAGCAGTGACATTTCTGCCATCGAATGTCATGGGGACATTTTTCCCTTTATTATCTTTGAATGGGAGAAGTGAACACTGGAGTTAGCCACCAAAAACCTGTATCATGAAATGTAATGGGTCTACCTGCAATATTTAGGTTGGTTCTGCTTTTAATAAGCTGCTTTTTTACATTTACAATGGCTAAGAGCTGCGGATGGTATTAGAAAGGCAGTGTTGTTAAGCTTTGCTTTATGAACTGTAGGATAAAGGTTTGTCCATCAGACATCCAGAACTACAGGTACTGAAATCCCTTGTAAATTTATAACTGGTTTATAATGGCAGACTGAAGAATTTGGTCACATTTTTGCCAGATTTCCTCAGGATGTTCACTAGCATCAGCTCTCTTTGGTTTAAACATGCAGAAAAAGGGGAGAGGGAGGAAAACAGGGAATAAGAAAGGAAAGAGCAAGTGCAATAAAACATCCCATGTTCCGTCGTGGGTTTGACCTTGCGAGATTGTGCTGCATAGGTGCACTTTACAGAGACTTTGAAAGAACCAAATGTTGTTACTCAGCCTTGCGCTGTATCCAGAGTGGCCCAGTCTTTACAATCATCCAGGACAGCGTCTGCTTCACCCTGATTGTATTTTACTTCAGCATAAGACCATGTCAGCAGCATGCAACATTAAAGAGAATTTAGAAGAAAGGTGTAGGATTAAAAGAGTATGCCATATATTCTACAAATACTAGTAGGGGGAATAATGTGGCCTGAGACAGGAGATATGACCTGAGATTGGGGAAAAGGAATATACTCCTGCTGCAGACTGCTCCTTAGTGAAGCTTGCAAAAATAGATTGACTTTCTAGAAATAAAACTACTTTTCCACCTTCCCGAGGCTGATTCGCTGTAGCTCTCGATTTCCACAGTATTGCTCAATTCCCTGCAGCTTGGAGTCCGAGGGACTCCACACAAACCGAAAATTGCAGCCGTTGAGCTTATTTCTCAAAGGACGCAGCTCATTTCAGGATCTTTTACTCTCTGTGCAGGCAGCTCCACAGATGCCTGGAAAAGCTCTTCAGCTAATTTGGGTGTCTCTTCAGATAGCTGCCACCAACCAGTTGTAGATCATTGCTTCTGATCTGAAAAATCCCTTTACCTTCCTTGAGCACCTGAACTCAAAGAGCTGCAGTCACATCCAGATGGGATGCAGGGGAGAGCACGGAGCTGTCACCCACAAAGTTGCCTTTTCATTGCCCCAGGAACTTTGTTGTTAGCCAGCAAGATTGAAAAGCTGCTTCAATTCACCTTTGGGTTATTTCCTTCATTGTTTCATCATAATATTCAACACTTAATTATATGTTTTTTTCCTTTACTATGTCATTTAATATGTGCTTTCTTTACATCCATCACCTCTACAAAACACATATATTTTATCAACTTTATATGCCGGTGAATGGTTTATTTTCTGGGTGTTTTTCCAGTATGCAAGTGCAGCTACCCTGTTGGAAGGGAATGGGGATCTTTATGCACAAATATTTTTGAAGTCTCAAGCATAGCCCAGAAGCAGATACGCTAGCAGAGCAGTGAAGGAATAAAAAAACCCACAGTAAAAACTATAGGAACTGAAATCTGAAGACACCTGACTTGTAAATTAGATGTGCATATCTATTTACATCTGATTTACATATGCAGTCACACATATAAATGCGATTTGTCTTGCCACATGATTCATAATGTGGCTTCATCTTCAGTTTGTTTCAAAACAGGTGTGAGTGCCTGATATGCTCACGTCTACACGAGCAGTACCTGGAGGGATGTTGTGCATGGTGATCAGCAGTTGGGCTGCATCCTTTTCTCGGATCAGCAAGTCATTTAGGGGCATTGCAGACCACAGGTGTCTGGTGCAGACCAGTATCAGAAACCAGTTATTGCAGAAGTGAACTGGTCGTGTCAACAGCAGCTGACACATCTTCACTGCAAGGGGTAACCCAGACCCTTCTGCATCTCTGTGCCATTTTGGTCATGTGTTCAAAATCTCGTTGCTAATTGTGCATGCCTTGATTTTGTTATATCCTCTCAGAGAATACCGGTTTGGCTCAGAAATTGGAGAGCTGACTCCTGAGCCGTGCTGCACTGTAGTGTCTGCAAGTAGGGCTTGGCATAAAGCACAGCCACAAGTGGGGACTGAAAGAGGAGGCTGGATCCATCCAGGTCATACATGGCTTTAGTAAATGGACTGCCTTGTTCTGTATCAATTCCAGAGGTGCTGTTGCTTATAAATGGAATAAAATACACATGCAATGCATTTGTAATCAGAAAACGTGTTCTATAGGCTGCTTTTTCAAAGGTGTTCTCCTGTCTCTGAATATGTTTCACTGGCAGCTCCCAAACTGCTAAAGTAAGCAGTTGAAAGTGAATGATTAACATGCTTTTGTGTATTTGACCTCATCTTGCTGCCCTTAGCAGGCTGAAAGAGCCACCGGATCTAATGCTGATGATCAAAATGATTCTGACTTCCTTTCTCCATTTGAAAGCACTGGGTTTGGAGTGAATCCTTCTGAAAATCTCTGCTCAGGGTCTCCTTCCCAGTGATGTCCCTTGGAAGATTTTCAGTGCTTAAACATTTGCTGTCTCCAAAAGAGGAAAATACTGCTTGCTTATAGTGCTTCTGGAGAGATTCCAGCACTGCATGAATACCAAGTAGAAAATGTCCTTCTCGGAGGCAGGAAGAGATGATGAATCACTCGGAAAGCTTATTTCTTGACCAATCTGCCTGTGTATTTTGTTATCTGAAATTATAATGAAGACATTAGTAGACTCATATCTTGTGCAAAGTGAATGGAAAATTAAATAAAGGTGGGAGATGACGATAGCTCAGTCCTGGGATTTGCACGTAGCCTTTATGTGATGGCACCGATCTCAGGCAGAGAGTTGCATGTCTTATTCCCTGGGAAAAGAGAAAAATCGATCTCATCTGCCTTATGCCTGGATGTGCTGTAGTATCAGAGAAGACTAATGAGCCCCTTGTCTTGACTGCAGCATTTATTGGTGATTAGTGGCTCTAAAAAGGTGCTCTGCATAGAGGAAAGAAATTGGTGAGTTATTGTGATCCCCAGTCAGGTCTCCCTCCTTTAGGGACTGTCTCGTTCAGCTTTCTGCCTACCCAAGAGAGCAGCTTTTCTGGTTTCTGTACTCTAATTAGCAACATGACTTTTGCTGTTTGTTCCAGGGTAGCATTTAACATCGCTGAGATGAGCATCTGTGGGCAAGGCTTGTACAGAGGAGTCAGATAGACACTGCATACTTAATTTTTATTTGGGACTGGAAGAAAAAATTACTATTCATGTTGTTCAACTGGAAAAGAAAGGCACAGCAAGATCACACCCCAGGCTCTCTCTACCTTATGCCACCCAGACAGTGCATATTTCGTCAGCTATCCGTCCTATGTTGAACTCAGCTGAGATCCCGGGGCTCAGACCAATGTGATGGAGATGCCGTTTTCAGGTGCCTCAAGTAGCAGACAGGCACCAGAGGTTTCTAAAAGCTCTATGGTGCCTAATTTCTATTGATTTTATTTTAGCTGTAAGGATCTGTATCTTCATTTCTTCCCTCAGGTCATTGAAGGATGCTGTGGAAGAGCTAGGGAGTGAAATGAGATTTCCTGTCTCAGCCCAATATCTTCATCAAAAAGCTATGTTTTATATCACAGTTTATGACAGGAAAGCTAAGAAACCTTATTAACTAATCTAACTCTCATCTGGACTGCATGAAGAAATAAAGTACAGCATTATATCATCCTTTTGAAGATACACATTTATGTTATGTCAAGTTGTTGAGGAGTTTGCTAAGTTATACTTTGGGTATTTTCCTTTGAAGACCTTTGTAATACTTTTAATGTGGCAGCTTGTCTTCCTTATCTGTTAATAGCCAACATTGATCATCCTTTACTTTTTCCTCTACTGTTTAAAGATGAAAGCTAGGCTTGTGTTTCAAAATAAGAAATCTATACCATGTTTTGTCTCCAGTAGTTGACACTCTTTAATTACCACATCCTTTCCACAGTTTTTCAATGGAGTACCTTTGTAACAGCTCTTGTTAAGAGCAAGAAGCTTATATTAAGCATTTGTTCTCCATTGGATCAGGTCTTTCCAAGGGAAATGGATGGCTCAAGGTCCCAGTGGTGAATATTACAGCCTTTAGCTCATGGGTGTCTGATTCAAAGCAACCTGGGTTGCTAATGACGCAGCCTTTGGTAGCACTGAGCGCCGATACGTAAGCGAATTGATGTGTAAAGAGCTGCCTACGTAATTTCATCACCTTCAAAGTCGTCGTCAGTCAGACCTGCCAGGTCAGCTTCTAACGGCTGTGATTTATTAATGTTTTTGGCATTGCTGTGATTCATCCTGATCCTACAGTGTGTCCATTGAAGGTTGCCCAGCTATCAGATGTGCCTAGGAAAATGTGGAGGAGGAGCAAGAAACTGAAAATAGCAGGGATAGAGAAATATATGTCCCATAGCCCATTATAGACTTTTTTAAGATGGGAAGAGGCATTGGTGTATCCATCTGAGTGGACTGCTCTGGGGTCCAGTTTGACCATTGGCTTTTGATGAGACTTTGTCTCTGTACATGGTAGTAACATCCTTCAATGCATTAATTTCAGTGAAGAGTAAGATGTGCAATGTAACTGATGGGTAATGGGGTTTGTACTCTTTTCAGTTTTTTATGTCATTTACTAAGTGCTGATCTTGCATTAAGATGTCACTGTCAAGCTCGATAGTGTTAAGGAGGAAAAGAGTTGCTAAGTTTTCAGCAAGTCAAAGGATTCTCGGATCCCTGGGTGCTTTCAGTAAAAACCTGTTGGAGTAAAGGGTGACTAAAAATGTTTTTAATCTTGGCTTTTTGAAATTTCTCTTTTGAGAGCTACTGTAATAAATCGAAATTATCGATCTAGCCTGTAGCATTCCTAAGATTCCCTCATTTAAGAGTGGAAACTGCTCTATTACTCAGAGCAATAACCCAACACTTGGAAATCTCTCATCAGAGACTCCTGGTCCACACATGTAGACAGGCATTTCACAAAGATTTCTGTTTGTTTATGGATCTTACATCAGCTGAGATCTCAGCAATGCTTTTCTTAGTAATTATCTGCCTTTCTTCCCCCACTGCATCATATGTGGCCAGTGCCAGCCATCTCAGCATCGACAGATTGAACATCATTCCACCTCTTACTGGACCTCTGCAAAGAAACAGACCCTAATATCAAACAGACTCCAATAATTTTGCATTCTAGCATCTGTGGTAGACTTTATGGGTCTATCCATGGGCTTACATGTGGGTTGTGTATAGATGATTCTGTATTTTAAATCCCCTATGTGAAAGAGAGAGTTAAATACAGCTGTTGATACAGCCAGTCCTGAGTATCCACATCAGAAAAAATCTCTTGCCAGGGTTAAGTATTTCTCAGAGCAGTGAAGGTTTGAGTGATCAATAAATAGTTGCCAATGAATGCTTCATATCATTCTCAAAAATATCCTAAAATCACAAATCCTGGTTAATTAGCACTAGCTTTTTTCCATATGGTTGGCAAGAGCTGCTGAGTTCCAAGGCAGTTTCTCCCTATGTTTTGCCTTTTATGCATTTTCTTATTACCTTTCCATTAACAGAATATTTCTGTTCCACCTTCTTTTTCTACAAGTGCTCCTCAGAAGCATTCGCACAGCTCTGCAGCTCAGTTCCTCCTCATTCTCCTGGGGTACTAATTTCCCGCTAGCCTATGCTGGTAGTAGATTACTAACCTCTTCACTAACTCGCTGGCTCAGCCGCTGTAACCAATGAGCAGCACCTAATCATTGCCCATCTGCTCCAGCAAAGGAGTAGCTGTGGGTTCAGTGCTCCTCACTTACGGCCGGGTGCTCAGACCCAGAGCCGGAGTTGCTCTTTAGCAGATCAAAGGGAGTCCTTACTCCCTTGTGCAAGCGCATGGTCCCATCTAGCCCTGAATGATTAGCGTATTTATAAATTAAAATAAATACGAGGACTGAACCGGCCCAGGGGAACTCTCAATCCAATCAAATTAGCCTCATATATCCGCCCCAGAGCAACTCCTCAGAAGCCCTGCCTTCGTGAAGCTTCATTTGTAAGCACTACGTGCTGTGTACTTTAGAAAAGTTTTATAATTACTTGCTGTTCCGGCTGCTGAGCACTTCTAAATGTTAGATATTAAGGAATTGCTGTTTCAGTCAGTGAACAAGCTCTGAACATTAAGTGTGCTTCACGAGAAGTTTTTTTCTCAGCCATTACACATCTCTGAAGGCATTTTTTTTTCAAGTGGATGCTTTCCCAGCTGTTGATCATCTCTGTTTCTTCTGGCTGAAGAGAGGAGGAGGAAACTGGTGATAGTGTGACATTGGATAAAGGCTTTATCGCTATGGAGGGAGATGGGCACATGACTCACAAATGCGGGCGTTGAAATCATTCTACAGGTCATCCTGAGGAAGTGCCAATAAAACCTTTATCTTATCCCATGGGTGTTTCTGGACATTTTTGTGTCGCATATTTTACGGAAAAAATATTCTAGCAGTGTTTTACAGAATTCTTTAGAGGGATTTTGGTACTGTTTTTATATCTTTCCACCACTAGAGCTTGTTACCTTGGGAAGAAGCAGCCTGCCTTTGCCATGGGTCAAGAAGATACTTGGCTGATACAGTGAGTGGTACCAAGTGCTTGGTGAGAACTGGAAACCCAAATTCAGCAGGTGTTTTTGAGGCAGCGTTGTAAATGGTGACAGCAGTGTTTTCTTTCACAGAGTAGCTCATCCATTATCAAAAACATGCCTCAAATACAGAATGATGTTGAAATTTAAGATGCATACACTCAAGACTATAGAATCAGGTGCTGTGGTTCCTATTTCCATCGATGCCAGATTGGTGGTGCAGTGGTTTACAAGAGATTTGGAAAAGCGTAGATCAGTTCCGTATGCCCATGTGTGTGTCACATAGCCCCTCATTCATGTGCTAAATTGAGATAGCCACGTCTGCAGTGGAATGGAGAAGAGATGTAGGAGTGCATGGCCCTCAAGCCCCACTGCAACAGATGGGATAGAAATGGAGCATGGACAGTCAGTCCCTCATTTCAGTCCTAGAAGATCGCATGGTGGCAGATGTGACTGTCAGAGTGACCCTGATAATTCTACATTTGGGAGTAAGGAATTCAGTTTATGGTGGAGTTTAGTGCTTTCTGAGGATGTTGGTTGTGGCTCCAGTGAAGATAACGCTGCTGAGAATGCAACTGAGGCAATAGCGCTCAAGCGAGATTTACGTTACAGTTGTGCAGTTTGCCATGTGGGTACCCACGTGTGGATGTGTGAGCATAATAGATGAAAAAACGGTGACGTTTTCTTTGATCGCCGTAATCAAAGTCATTGAGCATCATGGACTTAAAATATAAAATCTAAAAGATGTACTGGAGTTCTCTGTGTATTTTTAGGCTGGAAAAAAAAGAAGAATCCCTTCACTTGTAAGCTACAGGATATAGTTATTTACATGTATAAAATATGGAATATAATGCTACATAACAACAGGATGCCCAAAGATTTTGTTCTGGGTGTTTCCCCTGGGTAGCTCAGTGATCTGCGGGTAAATGGCATGGACAGCTCATGGGCAGAACACGAGGCAACTCTTAGAAGTTGTCTGAAGGACCAGGGAAAATCGGGTGGTGTGAATCCAGAGCCAGAAGGAGGTGGTCCCCATCGCCTGGTTTGATGCATCAGGAACCAGTGGGCTGGCTGGAAATGAGCTCTTTCTCTGCAGCCCCCCATGCAGAGCTCTCAGATCCTGCCAGCGGAGTTGTAGGGCTTTTGTTGTACAGCTGCACATCCCACATCTGCTCAGAGGCCGTTTAGAGAAGCGTAGACTTCTCGATCAGGAAAACTTTCCTGGCATCTATCATCTCCTAGAAAAGCTTTGATGTGTGCAAGAATTTATTCTCCATTTAACAGAAGTGAAGGCGCTGAGACAGTCAATCACATGCGAAAACTTTGTCAGGTACTAAGTGTCAGATGGAGAAATGGTGAAAATAATGGCATTTCAGGTGTCATTAATCTAAGGCATAATGGCATCTTTAACAGCTAAATGAACGCTGCAGCTGAGGTGATTCAGGTGTCTTTGCATATAATCACGCTTTCAAATAAATTGCAAAGTTCAATCCGGTGTGTATTCATTTTGGGATGTCCCAGAAGTGTGTAAACTACAGTTACTTCTTATTTACAAACTGTAAGATTTATTTAGTAGGAACTCTTCAAATGGGAATAGGCTGGGCTTGAGTTATGAATTGCTAAACCCATCCATCTATCACATTGCTACACAAAAATCACTCTTTAAATGCATGGAGGAAGTATTCCACCATTGCAAAAGCGTTAAACGCCTCTCTTTTGACACAGCAAGAAACCAGCGAGGAAATACATGTAAAGCATTAGGCAGTATTAAGATTTTACAGAGTATGCCATCCAAATGAAAACCCATAATCAAAATAATAATCATCAGGGGAACGCACTTGCTTTCAAAGTGATCATGCAAAGTAGAGCACAGAATATGTCCTAAGTAATAAAAAATGGTGATTTCTGTTCAAGAGGTAAAAGGAAAGTCTGGCACTTGAGGATGTGAGTGCTTTGTACATGATCAGGTCGAGATGGATTTTCTCAGAAATGGACCTTCGTGTATTGTGCATTAAAAAAAGGGGGAAAATTGAAGCTGTTATGTGATGAATGCATCCGAAGGGGTGAGGAAGCTGGGGCTGGGTTCCTGAAGCCAGGAAGATGCCTGTCTTTCTCTTCATTTTAAAATTATTACAGCGTAGGGTTAGGTTGAAGTCATACTCTGTGAAATACCAAGACTTTCTACACTGTGGAAAGATATTTAGAAAGGTCCAGAAAAGTCGATGTATATTTTCTGATGCAAATAATTTGTACTTTTTAAAAAATAATTTAACTGGAGGATAGTCCAGCAAATTTCTTGCATGTATTCTTTTGATTTCTGATGTACTTAAAGAACTTGAATGCAAGAGGAAGAGTTTCATCGTATCTTTTAGTGTTTGTTATTCGAGTTATCTTATGCCTCCTGACTTCATAGTGTATTTTACTTGCTGTAGCTTTGTTCTTTCTATTTGGTCTCAGCTGCATGGGTTTTTAATTTCCAAAACGTGCCTCTAACTTGAGACTAATCTTGTCATTTTGCTATTTAATTGTGTTAACTTTGTAATGGTCTCCATGCAGCATATATGAACTTCAGTTACACACTTTCACTGCTAAGGATTTATGTGATTTTGATGGTGAACATATACAATAAACCTTGCTTTTCTTTTTGGCTGCTCTAATTTTGGGCTCTTTGGTCTTCATGAGCTGCACTGGCCTTAACTTTGGTTGGTTGGGATCAAATCCATCTTGCAGTGGGGTCAAATCGTACTTGCAAAACCCTAAAAAACATGTAATGGAATAAGTCTATTTTGCTTTCATCAGATGCAATATCCTGGGTTTTATCCCTCCGCATAGCGTTCCTGGTAACAGCAGCTGACCCATTTTGAATAATTCCAGTTTCTATGCTCTGAAAAAGTTGTAGATTGGCAAAAGCCTTGTGTTATAGCTGCATATAAATAGCTGTATTTTCCAGTGGCTAATATGATTCACTTCATTTGCCTTCTTCAGCGAAAGTAATAGCTCTCCCCTTTCCCTGTTTTCCTCTTTTCAGAAGTAACAGTTTATTCAATGAGGTCGTGCAGATGAACTTTGAAATAGCCAGTTTCAGCAGCCTTTCTGGAACGCAGCCCATCACCTGGCAGGTGGAATACCCTCGGAAGGGGACAACAGACATAACCTTGTCTGAAATCTTCATCTGCCAGAAGGATCTTGTTGGGATTGTGCCACTGGCCATGGTAAGACACCGTTTCAGCATGCTGCTCCATCCAAACTGTATGTGCTCTGAGAAAACGTGCGCCAGGCTTCAGGGAGAACTACAAAGGAGTGCCCCAGCTCCTATTTTATTGCTGCATAGGGCTACTTGCTAAAATCCTACCTGCATTTAATGGTCTGTACACATCACACGATTTCAGTTCTTGTGAACTTAGCACAGAGGGAAGGGATGCTGCCACTTTAAAAGTTGTTCTCAGACTTTAAATCCTGAATTTCTGTCATGCAGGGTTCCCTGCAGGCTGCCAGCTGGTACCACAAAGCCAAGTAGTTTTGCCTTCCCATTCCTAATTGCCATTACATGGCTTGAATTTGCAAGCTGTAGAGCACCTTTAGAGGCCCTCGAGCGCCTTCTGCTAAAGACAGAGTTGTGGGTCCTTAGGCAGAGGCTGATTCTAATTTCACTGGCTGTTTCCCTAATAGTGTAAGTACCTGTGGTTTCAAGGAAGAAACAGAAAATAACAATAACCTAAATAGTATGTTTTTTAAAAATTAAGCATAGACTTTCATGTGGAAAAATGCCGTGAGTTAAAATCTACTTGCTCTGCTTGGTGTTGTAGCACCAGTTGTGGGCTGCCTACCTCCCTGTGAAATCATACCCATTACCCATCTTTACAAGGCTCCCAAATGTGGTTTATGGAAGCAGTGTCTCCTCCTCTTCCTCTGGCCCAGTGAAGATGCAGTTATTTCTGAAAGTGATGCTGAGAGACTGGGAACACTGAGACTCAGCAGTCAGGGCCTCCTCCTGTGAGCGAACAGCCTGAGGTTAAACCCTGCTCCAAGTCAAGAAAACAAGAAATTTCACCAGGGTCTCCAGCATCTCAGGTGCATTTTATTTGCTGTGAGATTTAGATACATGCTGAGAACCTTTTCCATGCTTACAGATAGAGTAGGCACTGAGCATTTATTTGGAAGTCCTGCCTGAACCTCAAGAAAGGGAGAAGCACAAAGCTGCCCGCTAGCTAGAACAGGACTAAGTGACAATTCAGTAGAGGAACTGCTCACGTTACTGTTAGTCAACGTTAGAGCTCAGGGTCTGGAAGAAGGGGAATTTGGAAGCAGATTCACAAAATCCACTTGGGAATTTTACCTCTCTTGTGCATAGGTGGTGAGATTCTGGCAGTCTTGTTTTTGAGCAGCGTTGAGTGGTTTGCTCAGATAATTGAGATAATCAGATGAGCTTTATTTCCTGGAAGTCCTTGTCTTCAATATATTCTTCCCCTTTGGAGACTAAAACTGCTGCTCATCTCAGATGAGGTCATGCCCAGCAATTTCCTGATCTGAATCTGTTAAGTCAGGAGAAAGCCAGTGCTAGGTTCCAGATCTGAGAGGGAAATAATTGTCCTCATTACCTGGAGTTGAACAGGGGATGCATATTTGAGCTTCTGTTCTCTGATGGCTTGAGAACGTGCGTAAGGAAGGCTTTTCTGGTCAGATTTTGTTTTGAGATAGATGCCTTCCATGGTATCAAATAATAGGCATCTCAATACTGGCAAAATGAACATCTTGGTCGTTTTTTGAAAGAGTTTATCAGCTGCTTCTCTATCCCATATTTGAGGGAATCAAGATATTTTTTGTATCTCATATCAGAGTCTAATACCTTTGCACTTGTTTAAAAGGTTTGAGATTTACTTGCAGACTTGTGTCTATTCTAGCTTAAAATCCATCCATTTGCAAGGGGTCCTTTAAGAACTGGAGGTCTAAATTAATGAGTTTAGTGGTATATAAATCATATGAGGTAAGATCCTTTATTCCCAACAGATGGACCATTAGGCACTCTGGGTTGTGCAAACCTTTCTCTTCACAAAGCTCTCTGGTGTTTGTTTATCTCATTTCTGTGCCTTGTGATAACACTTGGCTGGAGCCAAAATACACTGTGCTAACAGAATCCAGTCGGCTGGGATACCAGTGCAAAACTGGCTTTGCTGGCAGGATATTAGTAGATAAAAGGAATTTTCAGCAGCTAACATTGCGTATCCAGCCAGGGCGTTTTCTTCATTTAGGCATTAATCTGTGGCTGAGCTGATTACCTGGCAGGTCTCCTGTTCAGAAATAGGAGTCACGCTGAAAAGAGAGAGGGTGGTGCTGTATGTGCTGAGAAATCAGACCACACTCTTCATCTCTGCACACTGTAGAGCAACATCACATCATTGTGCACAGAAACTGGGTCTCAATATTTATCAGCAATTGTGTTTCCTAATCGTTTAGAGGCTAAAGTAGATTCTGTTGATTGAAGCGTGGAGCGTTCCTCCAGCAAAACTGTTAACATCACAAGTAAAATCTGTCATTCAGGAGTGCTAAACGTGGCCAAAAAAGGGAAAGAAGGCGCTGCCCAAAGATATTGTACTGAATTAGGATGTAGGATCTGATGGGCATCCTAGTCAGTCTTTAGGGGATGAAAGCAGCAAAGTTTTGCTTGGTTTGAGTGTGATGCAAAGGTTGTATCTGACTCACAGAGTAAAACATGCCTCATGTGAGCCATTCCAAACTTATGAAGCAAGAAGGATCATGTATCTTTTATTGCCCTATGCCCAATTGCGTTACAAAGCAGTAGCAAGATGAAAAACAAGTGGGCCTTTGAAAAGGTTAGTGCAATTGTTGCTACGGTATCTTGGAATGAAAGAGGTTGAAGAATTGACATTGTCAGTAAGAACTGAACCTGAAATTTTAAAAGAGCCTTAAAGGGCTTGGATCAGTGGAGCAAGTGGTAAGATCCAGTTTCTGGAGAATCAATGGGAATTCATCACAGAGTCAAAAGAGAGGGGTTTATTAATATATAATAATATATATTAATATATCATCATAATAATCCATATTCTGTGTGCCTAGCTACTGGCCTAAATAGTGTGAACAGGTAAGAAACAACACCCCAATGATGCTGCTACAGTGGACACTATGGTGAAATAAAAGGAGGCAGAGTGATCCTACTACTGGGCTGAGAATAGGTTTTTTCCCAGAAAAAATGAGATGTAAATTTGAGGGAAGTACATTTTTTTCCTGAGCTCGGAAGTTAATCAGTCTGAGTAATTTTGGAGGACATTTCACCCTTCAAGGTATTTAGAGAGAAAAATGAGACGTAAAAGTTAGGAAAATGTAATTCTAACGAGTCCTGTTGCTGTCAGAAGATATATCCCACTGTCTGATGACAGGCGAGATCTGCCCCAAAGATCGAATCTTCCCGTAGAGAAAACCCACTCTCTGAGTTGTGCCCTGTTCTGCTATTTCTGATTTCATGTTACTTGTTCCAGAATCAATTAGTAAAGTGCTTTCATAGGAGTTTAATTAATTACCTGCTAAGCTGCTTTTGAAAACCTCCTCAATTAATCACAGGTAACCTCAGAACTTGCCAATTAAGGTGTACAAGGTTGCTTAACTTATTTCCCACATTTCCCTCAGATTTCTATCCTGTCATGAGCAAATGCAGCCAACTCTATTGATTTTACCACTTGCCTGGAATAAAAACCCAATATTGTTCACATCTATAGCACCTCCATACACACAAACCCCACTGAAGAAGCCTGTGTGTTTGTGTTTAACGTGGGACCACGTTTTAGGAAATTTAGCAAGATTTCTTTTCCTGCCTTGAGCTGATAATATGTATTTTTAATACCATTAAATTTTGCTTTGGGCTACGTAGAAGACCTGTGTATAAGGTCACTGATGCACATCAGCATTAGACAAGAACTCCTTCCTGGGAGCTACATGGCCAAATCAATGGTTTCATGTCTTTGCAAGACCATCTGGACACTGAAGTAGTCCCTCAATAGCAGGATAAACTCCCTTAGAATTAATTCATCTCTACTGTGACTTGCATCAAACCCAGATATTTAAAGTGCTGGAGCATAAACCCAATGTCAGGAGTCTAATGTGAGAGTTCTAGTCTGAAATTACTCCAAAAGACATTTGTCACCATGGGAAGCCATCTAACTTGCTCGTCCATGCACATTTCCTCTTTAAAATAACACTGGTACTGAATTTTCAGTGGGTCTTTCAGGCGTCTTTCTTCAGGCTCTATAATCCATGAATAACTGCTGACAAGCAAATTGAAGTTGAACTCGAAGGTCGTCGCTGCAGTTTCACACCTCATGTGCTCAGAAGTTTGTCTCTTCTCCCCAGCTGTATCAGCGGGTCTAATAAAAGGTATAATCTGTCTCTACACATCCTGCCTTTCTACTGGTGTAAACTGCATCTTTTCCTTGTGTAACAGCATCCTGTGAGCTGCTTGTTAATCCAAGCTCAGAGTTTTAATGTAGGGTGCCCTGGCAAACCCAGCAGTGATGTGTAGCTGAGGTTCTCCTTGGCTTCTTGTTAGGCAGTACAGCTCCAAACCTGCCCTTTGCTCAGTGGTAAGTGGTTTAATTAGGAAGGGAGTGGTTTGTGTGTACTTCTCTTTACAATCAGAATTTGATGCATTGGCAGTTCTGATGCAGAAGTGAATGGACATCTAAGATGCAGAGCTGTGACTCAGCCAAAATAGTTTTTTGACATTTTTATATGTGCTTTCCATTAACTTGCTTTCCATTAAAACACAGATGATTGAAAAGTTAGCTCCCATAGCAATGTTTGTTTCATATACACATTTATGTGTGCCATTCCTTAAAGTAAAGATTTTTTAAGGTATTTCATTGTAATCACGTCCCTGTAATACCACTTTCCAATATGGACATAAATAACTGGAGCTTTCATCCCTGCACAGCCTGTGAGTTCACACTGTAAAGTTCTCTCTATTGCAAGGTTGCAGAAGTGCCGAATTCTCCCTCCTGTTAATCTCTGAGTCTTGATGAAGTGGGGGCAACAGGCACTGAGGAGCTTTCCAGAAGATGAAACCTGAGGCCATACAAACACATCCATTTCCTGATTTATCACAAACACATGAACAGATAATCTACATATCAAACTTTTCAACTGATAGGTGTTGTCTCAGGTAATCTAATGATGAATCACATCTAATAGACAACGTGAGCTCAAGGAAATTTCTTTGATGTAAAACTACCCTATGACTATTAGTAGTACTAACAGGGACAACTTAAACCAGCTGTGAAGCCCCAGGTAATACCATGAAGTCAAGTGTCTTTAGAGTTTACTTACAGGACTTGAGTCCTCTGTGTGAAAAACCAGGGTTATAGGCTTCTGGTGATAAGGGAGAAGCAGTAACCAAGATCACTTATATGTCTACAGTTTCCATCCTGGCAGGTTGCAATTGTTTAAACGAGGATTGCATTCCTTTCTTTAGATTTATGCTGGATATAACTTCACTCAAGTTTGTGTCATTGCTCTGTATTTATACCAGATGAATGCAGGAGACCGCATACCTGCCTGTAAACGGGCCGTGTCACGTAGTGCGCTGAGCTGTGAGTGCCAGTGCGTATCGATTCATCTTATCTGTTAGGAGTTGGCTTTTTTCTTGTCTGCCCACCAGGAAACAAAAGCAAAAAAAAGGATGAACTGTTGTTCATTGATCTGAAATTGGTCAGAAGATGCAGACAACATAAAGAATTCAAAATGGCTCAATTTAACAGTGCCTTTTTAAATCCCAGTCATCATTTCTACAACCGCTTTTCCCTCCAGCTTCTGTTTTCCTCTTCTTCACTACAATCACATTCAGCCCTACCTTTTGCAGGAAATGAGAATGGATCAATAAGGCTATCTCAGCTGGCTGGAATTAATTTTTCCATTGGATCAAGTTGTATGTCATTTTCTATGCAGCACAACAGTATGTATAATTTCCTCTTCCAGCATCCTTCATATCTGACAATGCTGTTGAATGGATTATTTTGATATTTTTAAAATGCTGGGGAGAGGTGGGTTCAGCTAGCATCCAGATTTTTAAAGTGATCTGTAAAAGGTCTCTGCTGTGTAGAGAGCTTTTGCATTTCTTCACTAATTTTCCTGCCTGTGTGAGAGAGATATCAATATGTATGCTCCTCAGCCTCGACAAAAAAACTGCAGAACAAGGAGAATGTGAAGTGAGACAGCCAGCAACTCGGTTATTGGATGCTTGATGTCATGGTGATAACTAAATGCTCTCCTCAGAGAACGTCTCGCAGCACGAGATGCTGTACAGACGAATGACAAGCAAGTCAGGATCCTCTTGAAAATCCTCAGTCCTCAAACCAAGCTGATGAAAGCCAAGGTGGTGTTCAAGGTTGGATGAAACAGCTCCATGAACAGGGACAGGGCAGCTGACACTGGGACATAAGGTCACTCTTTTGCCTTAACATATTGGGCATAGGGATTCGAGATCCCCCAGCCAGTCCATGCTTGATCACTTGAGCACGTTAGGACTGTCCTGGGCTCCTTCTTCTCACAGCATGGCACAGGGCAGGGCTGCATGGAGACAGCCAAGTGCTGGTTGTCAGCATTGCAAGTTGGCCTGAGTCGAGTCCACATTCTGCAGCAGATAATTCTGGTATTGGTTCATGGCACTGCGTGTGTCACACGTGAAGTCTGGAGATTCTTTTGTTCCTGTGATTTACTGGGCAGGGTTTTGGGACTGCTTTAAGTTTTGGCTCAGGTTTGTTATGCTGCTCCGTCAGAAGAGACATCTTAAATAACAGTTTGTGTTTGAAATGACAGCTGATTAAAATTCTGATTGTTTAACATAACCACAAAGGCAAATTCACAGCTGCTGCACACATGTGAGCAGAAACCACGCAGAGACATCATAATGAGAAAGTGAGCTCTGGACCCAGATGATAGTGCTTCAGCAGGGCATTCCAGGGCTGGGTATTTTCATGCTGTAGCTGCTGAGGACTGCATTCGTCTTATGTGCCCTCCACTGCTGCTTTCACTGCCAAATCAGATGGAAGAGGGCAGAGAAGCACTGCTCAGCAGGAGCAGGAGTCCAATTTCAGAGGCTGATACTCTGCACAAGTTTACAGCTGAAGCAGAACTGGAATTTGAAGGCAGAGAAGTCACTCAGTTGGAAGACTGTAGCCTGCGTTAAGCAATTCAGACTTTGACCAGGGTTCACCCATGGAAAATGCCGTGCCTGACTCTGAAATGTCCTGCAGCACTGCTCTTCTGCTGCGAAGGACTTGAAAGAAATGGAAGATGGAAGAACATTGCATGAGTTTGTTCATGAGGTGCTGGAAGGGGAATTGAACTCAGCACTCTTGATGGCTCGCTTATACCCTCTCCTGTGGCAGTTAATACACTGGTTTTCATCTAAATGAGTGCTCTCGTTAGCTTTAGCTAACAAGCAGTTGTCTTAACTGATAAATAACAGTCCAGGCACTGCCCAAACTCATTCCAGACAACAACCATTTGTGGTTCACCCTAGAGAGTAAGCGGCCTCCACCTTCTCATGCTGTCACTTAGAAGAGATGCCAGGTTGAACAGTGACAGTGAGCAGATCAGGTATGTTTGCACACACAGCGGTTGCTCGGCCAGTTTGAGCATTAAGTGGGTAAGCTGTGATCCCTGCTGAAAAATAGCAACTATTTATCTTAACGGGCAACTTCTAGTGATGATTTTGATCTGTAAAGAGAGTTTTAACATTTCTGGGGAATACCACCTCCTTCACAGTCAGGTAAAGTACTCAACAGAGTCAGGAATTGTTGAGGCTGGATTCTAATTAATGAGATCCTGAGGTGCTCCAGCTTGGGCAGTGAGACTGTCTAGACAACAAGGAGATGCTTTACTTTAATGGAAGATAATGAGTGAGCACAGGGAAAAAAATCACCAGCACTTTTTTAAGCCTTAGTGTTATAATGAGCTACCCCAAGCATTAAAAAACCCCAGCAGCCTTTCACTTTTGGTTTGCTATTAGGTGCATGTTTGCTGTAGCCTGCTCTCAGTTTACAGTTCATTATCCAGCCCAACTCCCAGCACTGAGAATGTTTGTCCTGGAATTCATTAGGAATTTGTACTGCAAACTCAGTCTGTCTGCTGGAGGGAGATAAAACACTAAAACCTAGGACAGGGTTCAATATAATCCTGGGGAGAAAGCCCCGTGCTTCTGGCTCTTCCTCTTTGCTGCTGTAAGGACATGGGGAGCAGCTATGGCAATGGGATTTGATGGATTTGATGGATCCCAGTATCAAAACGGTAGCAAGATTGCACCAACGCTTGGGCTACCAACAAAACCTGCTTTGCTAGGCATGCACAGGGCTTTCTGCCGTGCCCAAGCTCTCCAGATTGAGGCACATGAGTTAACTGACCAAAACCTGTGCGCTGTGGCAGTGGCCCCATTGCTGTGGTGCGTGCTTGGGACCATAGTTAAATGGCAGGGCCTGGCAAAGTAAATTGGCACAGACAGTGAACTTAGCAAGACTGCTTTTTCCCCTCAGAAACAAATCTTGCCTTATATTTAAAGCACCAGCGCCATAGCGTGAGAATCAGCAAGCCAGCACATGGGTGAGAGGGGGAATTTCAGCGGGCAAATGGAAACAAAAGTGCACTGACATTAATTTTAATCAGGTCCCAGTCATCTGATTTGTCCTCTGTAGTTTTTTTCTCTAGCAAAGCTGATAGTCTTTCTGCAAGATGTGTTACCACGCAGAACAATGATATAGGCTGTAATGGTGTAATTTATTGCTGCAATTTGCTTTTGGAAATCCTCTATTAGTGAAAAATAGCGACAGCAGAGGTTTATTAATTGCAGTGGTTGCATATTGAATGCTGACTGTCACTGTCAAGATTAGTGACTGTGTTGTACTCTGCTCCGCAAGGCCCTAGAGGACCAGAGCTGTTTGGGAGGTTGTGAAATGAGTATTTTGATTAAACTAAATAAGTGTAAAAAAAATAATTCAAGTTCAGTGGGGGGTTTGAGAAAATGATAGAGGGAAACATTAGCCTGTAAATTCAGTATTGAAAAACACACCAGTGTGTTACTGCGCCACATAGTATGCTTATGTACAGTGTGGATCTGCAGCACAGCCCATTTATCTACACCTTCTACCCCCAAACCACTGACGGTTCAAACCTTCAGGTTCGTTACTGAGTTTTACTCTCAGTACGCCATTCCAGGGAGAACTGTTTCAGCTCTTCTTTTCTTCTTTTTTTAATTTAAAGTGGATTTTTTTTTTACCTTGGCATAACACGTTTATTTTCCTTTGCATAAACCAGATTTTTCCAGGATGTAACTGGGGAAAGAGCATGTGGGCAAAATCACCTTGGGTGATTTAAAGGTGAATTCTCTTTCTTCTGAGGTCTGAAGCGGCGCACAATTGAGTGAAATCCAAAAGGCTTGCTATAACCTCTTTGTGATCTTGAATTCTCCTTTTGGAGAGCTAACAGAAGGCAGAAGGCCTCCTGCTGCATATATTATGTCAGCAGCAGAAACCAAAGCGATCAGTCTAAGACCTGGGTGTACTTTAGGATCATTTTCTATAGGGTACTACGTGCCTGTGTGCCAATACCAAGAAGTTTTTCTCTGGCTTGAAAGTTGGATTGAGCCAGCAGAGAAGACTACGTTTTAGATTCTGGATCGGGGACAAAATGTCAATTGAAAGCATTGAAAAGCAGTGACAAATAGCAGAGCTGCCAGCTGGCACGGGGTACCCTGCGGCATATGCTTGAAGAATGCCTGGAAGCTCCAGGAGTGAGCTTGGTGTGCTAATAAATAAGTCATTCAAGACTCAGTAATTCCTCCTCGCTGCTCTTAGCTCATCCAAATTGTGGACTGCCCATTAAACCCTGGGAGACTGTGGTGTGCGGGAATGGGAGTTGTCTGGTGGACTGGGAGCCACATGTCTGGAGTCTCTGCCTCTTTCGAGTCTTAGGCAACACTCAGGGGCACAGCAGTTTTAAATGGACACAGTAGTTAATATTTCCTATATTATAATGTAAGTGTTTGGCTCACAGGATCATTCTGTACTGGTGATTCTTTGTAAAGGAAAATTCCCTGCTTAAACACCAATTCCAGTCTCCCCTACTGACAATGTTGTTCTGCTCCTGAAGAGTAGAAATGTAAGTGAAGCGAGGTTTGTGGCTAGAGGTAATATCTTTTATTAGGCCATCCAATAGAGTCAGAAAAACAGACGAGCTTTCAAGCATACACATCTTTTTTCAAGCCTCTTCCAGTGTTGTAAGTTGCTGAGATGCTCAGATAAAGATAATGGTCACTGTGGTTGCTCCAGGTTATAATAACAAAGAAAATATTGCTTTGAACAAATTGATTTGATCCCTTTGTCCTTCATCTCACCGACTTACCCAATGACTTATACCTATTTCAAGGATGCTTCCCTAGCCGTGAACCTTTAGCCAGAATGATCTTGCAAAGCAAGCCCTGAAGGTAAAAGCTTGAGTAAGGAGGAAATAATTGCATCTGTGATTCTACATACTTTATATATTTACTTTGCCGCCTCCTACATGTGTGCTGGGTTTAGTTCCTATATACCACAAGGCCCACCAGTCTGTGAGATGTGTGTCTGATCAATAATCTCATTTTCGGATGTCACCCTGTCATCTTTTTAACTGTAATAAGTTTGTGGTGTCTGTACAGTATCCACTCTTATTGATGCAACCATCTTGTTCCTGCCCTCTGTGTGCTTTGCTTATGTGGACCTGCTATGAAGTCAGGGAAATCCAACTATTTGAAAAGGAAAAATAACCTAGGGGCAAGGACGGGAAATAATTATGACTATTTGCTGCATTTTTTTAACTAACTTTCCTTAGCAATTTCCTAAGAGTCTCTATTGTGTCTTTGTCACTGATTTTGCTTATCAAAAATTAAAACTGCACAGTCAAAATAAGAAAAAAGCAAGTAGAAATTTTCTCCTGCTGATTTCAAAATAGACTAAATTCAATGGAAATTATGTAGCGGAAGATGCGTGCTTCACTTCCACTGTGGTTTAAACAGAGTTCTGACATCCCCAAACTTGAGCCAAGTGTTTATGTGTACTCCATGGCCAAAAACTGAGGACCTTAAGGAACTTGTAAAAGATGAATACTGCCTATTAGAAGTAGAAAGTAACTCATTAATAATCCATGACATATTAATCTCCCCAAATAAAACAAGTTCACAACCCTCCACAGTGGCCATAAAAATCATCCATGTATCACGCTGTACCCCAGTTACTTAAACCAAGAAATCGTCCTTGGGACTTAATTCTTGAAGTCCATAAAGCGTTTAAGATTGCTTCAGCCCACAGAGTGCCTGCCACCCCGTGCTGTGGTCAGTGCTGTGCTGCACTTGAAACGTTCAGGCTAGGTAAAATTGTACCTCAGGTTTCCAAACTGAAGTTTATTCATCACCAAGGTGGCTTGCAGTACCGTATAAATCTTGGTTCATATTCAGTAGAACCTTGGGCTCCTCCTGAATTTCCAGGAGGGGGTTATAGTAGGCACCGTATTTTCATGGACTGCAGTGGAGTTTCTACTTCTACTGTAAACAAATGGGGGAAAGAGAAGATTGGAAACGTGACTTGCACGAGTTAATTCAAGGAGAAGAGAGAAGGAGGTGATCCAGGTGCCTACATATAGGTGTGTAATACCATTAAAGATGCTGTAGAGTCTGAGGATCCATCCAGGACCTACCAGGCGTGACACAGGGCCCATGCCCTTATGGAAGAGCAGCTGGAGGCCAGGCACGATACCTAAGAGCATTTGAATGGCAGTCTTTTCTCAGGCACTTCAATCTTTTCCCAGAGCTGCACATTGTGAATTGAATCTGTTGTGAAGCACGTCCCCAGAGATGCCATCATTTTTTTGTCTGTAACTATGTGGATGTCTTCAGTGTATAGTTTAATTTATCAAACTGTACTTCCTTGACAGCTTTTCCTGCTACCGCTGAACAATACAGCACTACAAACTGAAGCAAATGAAAAGTATAGATAAGTATTTGTAAACATCAGGCCCTCACTGAAGCTGTTCTTGACTCCCATCATTGAGAACCAGCATTAAGATTTCTGCTGTCTCCGCTCATTTGAACAATACTTTTACCTTGAGAGGTTGGACTGCATGATCCCTGTGGTCCATTCCAACCTGGGATTCTGTGGTTCTATGCAGATTTCCAGCCGTGCTGCCCAGCATGACTTTGTGTTGCTGTTATCTGCTGTGTCTCTACAGAGATGGAGCCGGTTTGGTATCAACCACAATGAACATCTGCACCGTGTTAAAGGATAAACTCACAACAACAGAAGTATCACTGTGATCCAGATGATCACTAAGTGGTGGAAAAGCCCTCGTATCTGTCATGTCTTATTAGCACAAGAGCCAATTAACGCAATCAGTTTAAGTCAATCCGTGGTTCTTTAGTGTTTACTCCATAACATTTGACAGAATAGACTTTGGCTTTATTAAAGCCACTCGCAAAATCACTGTTGATTTCAGGGAGGTCAGGTTTTAAAAAACCATGTTTGCAAAATATTTATGGTAAGAAATACCTGGGATAGAAATGTGTTATATATAAAATGAAAAGCAGTTCCTGTATCTGCCTTTAATCAAGTATGTGAATTCTATTAACAATGAATGCCTCGTAATCTTGTTTCCATTACAGTTGTGTATGTATTTGTGTGTGTATAGATTACTCACAGATATACCTGAAGTATGTAATTATGTGTGCATCCATGCATGTGTCCTAATAAGCTTGTGTGTTTCCAAACCACATCGGTCTATTGATTACAGCTATTACAGCAATATTATTATAGATATATAGCCAACTATATAACAAGGCCGCAGGTTTATTTGAAATGAACATGGGAAGAATTTCAAATTGCTAATGAAAATTGCCTTTTTATTACCAGCTATATTCCTGTGGTCATCACAGACTGGAGACATCACCAGAGCTGGGCCGGTTCTGCTTAATGGTGGAGCAAACCCAATTTAACTGGGGGTCCATTTCCAAATAATTTCCTCAGACTCGTGAAAAAGGAAAGTAAATGACTGACAGATCTCGAGCCCAGAAAATACCCTTAAACCGACAAATTTCACGTATTAGTCTTTTTGCAACAAAAGAGAACTGTAAGCTATGCAATTATTTCAGCAAGAAGATATTATATAGCTCCATCCATGGCTAAGCACCCATGAACTATTCCATTATAAGATCACCAGGTGGCTATTGCCTTTCTCTCCCATTCAGGCTGTACCAACGTCCCACTCCCATCTGTGATAAACTTAATAGGACCATTCAGCAACGGAGAAAACATGAGAGGTGTTCATCATAGCTGAAGGCTCTCTCAGACAATTATTCCTTAGACGTTTGAGGAAATGAAAAGCTGGCTTTGTGATTAGAAAGGATAGAAAGCGCAGTTTCTGAGGCCGTTTTTTTGGCAGAGCTTTTGGTATCTGTAACAAGTATTGATCCTTCCCTGGGAACGCTGTAAGTAACCACAGTCACTGATCCAATGCTCTCTCTTACGATGTTTCTCTCCACTCTCTTTTCCAAGCTACCCTTCTAAGAGTGCCTGTAAGACAGAAAATTGTATGTACGAGTACATATTGTAGATGTTGTCATGTGTCTGCTATAGATGAAATATGTGTAATTTATGCACTGCATAGATGTATAAAAACACAAATTTTCACAAGAACTTAGGACAGTTTATTGCTTGTATTCATCACGTGTAAGTGTGTTCATAAGTACCTGTAAGTATTCTTATATACATAAGTAGCAATGCTCTGAAACAACACACTTGAGAACCTTCAGCGCTATTATTGGTCTCAGAATAAGGGCTTTTAACCTGTCACTTCACAGCTTTTCATCTGTTTGCACTTTCTATACTCAAAATAACAAATAATGATGCTGGAGTTGGAGTATCTCAGGTAATCACTCGCATTTCAACCCATAACTATGGTTTTTTGTCTCTAGATAATGTGTTTCCTATGTAAGTGCTTTCATTTCTAAGTCAGTTTGGCAAAATACTGAGGAGTGAATACATAAGGAATGAAATTTCACAGAGGAGAAGGTATTTTCCTGCATTACACATATGCATCTTTTAAAAAATAATATATTTTTGTTTCATTTATGTCTAAGTATAAGGAAATAAAACATGGGCTTCTGCTTCTCATTTTCTCCAGTCACATTTATGTCTTTATTCTATATTTTACGTTGTTATAAAAAGATGAAATGCGGACTTCTGCTTTCCATCTCCTCCTGCAGTTGTCCTTAAAACTTATTCTACGTTTTAAGTGGTTCCAGAATAATTTCCTTTGAAGTCTTTTCCAGTTGCAGACTCTTCCTCCACCCAGCAGGAAATACCATCTCTCTTTGAAAAGACAGATTGGCCTCTGGATCCTGACATATCTGTTGTAGTCAACAGAGAATAGAGACAGCTCTAGCGTAATAGTTGTTTTTTCAGTGTGCTGCGCCTCATTGGATTTGGTGCCACGGCTCCTACGAAGCAGAGGGGCCCCCAGCCAGAGGCTCAGTCACTCTTGATATACATTGATGGTGATAGACACTTTAAAAAGACAAACTATGCACATTTACAGCTTTTAAGATGGCAAAAGAAGACACAATCAAGCATGAAAACGTTCAGTTGATTCTATTTCATGTCCTTATTAATTTGCATTTTCCATCACCTAGGGGGTTAGATTGTCTAATGAGATCATCTCGTTGGAGTCATTTGGGGTGGCAGGGAAGGTTTGAAGTTATTTCTTCAGGACTCGACTCATTAATAAAAAGAGTTGAATGCAAGTGTAGTAATTGCCGTGTGTGAGCAAAGCGTGGTACTCTGCCTGGTTCCAGCAGTGCACCAGTTCTCCTGACAGGTGGAAAGAAGGAGTTTCGGGGGCTGTACTCACAGCTCTGCAGTCTGGGGGAATCTGGCTGACATCTCCTTGCAGAAGGGATGCTGGTCCTTGCTGCTGGAGGGAATGGCTCTCCAAAATACTTGGTAATAGGGCAGTTTGATCCTTCACATGGAGGAAATGGCTCTCCAAAATACTTGGTGTACAGGCAGTTTGATCCCTCACATGGAGGAAATGGCTCTCCAAAATACTTGGTGTACAGGCAGTTTGATCCCTCACATGGAGGAAATGGCTCTCCAGAATACTTGGTAATTGGGCAGTTTGATCCCTCACAGTTTAGGTATCTGGGTCTTCTGAGCTCCTCCAAGGATGCAAGGTCTCCAAGAAAACTAGAACACTTCAATATTTTTGAAGTATTTTATTCAGCAAGAAAACCAAAAACAAACAGTGTCAGATGGTGTGGGAATGATTTTTCTCATTTCTAGATCTGTTCAGAAAACAAGAATCAGTTATTCACCGAGATGTGCTGAGCATCAGTTGATCTGGATGCTCTTTTCTCCTCCTTGGTGTAGAAACAGTCTCTTATCATAGTCACTGCCCAGCATTTTGACATCCAGCTATCATGTGGAGCCAAAATGGGGTTACTTTCATAGCAATAATAAATACAAATAGCATTGATATTCAGGCAGTGGAACTTTACTGGTAGAGATGTTAATGAAAGTGCTTGGATTCTGATTCCACAAAGGAGGGAAAATAAGATTTCTTGGTAACTCTCAGTGCCTGTGGCAAACTCTTACAGTTTTGAATTGGCATTGTGAACCGCATGTGATAAAGTTAGTATAACAAATACAATAAAATTAAATATTTACTTCTGAGAGATTTGTTAAAAGAAATGTGAATGTGATTCTCAGTTGTTCACAAGTGGAAGAAGTGGCAGGACCTTCAGAGGTGTTGCACCTTTCTGGGCCTACTGGCTAATAAGGTTTCTTCATTCCACCTAGTTTCAAACACATTGGAAACGAAGGGACACAGACAGGTTATCCCTCTTTAACAGGTGACAGGAAGCTACCTTGTCTGCTACTTTAGTTGCTGTTTCCATGAGCTCTGAAGCTCATTAGCCTGCGGCTTGAAGCAAAATGGGTTTTCACCGTCCTTTTTAGAGGGCTCATTCTTATTATAAACCAGGCTGTGTCTGCTGCGGGTTTTCCCGCTAGCCAGAATGCTGCTTACAGACTTTGCATGTGGGAACAGTTTATGCTGATAAGATTTTACTTTTTTATTCAAAATTCCAAGCAATAAGAAGTGAGAGCCCCTTGTCATCATCATCTGGATAGAGCCCAGACCTCTGTACTTGACCTTAAGTCAATGTGGCCTTCATACCAATGTGCAGATCTGAGTAATGGCTTTATAACATTTTTCCATCATTTTACGTCACTCCCTGTAAACGGAACAAAGCAATTAAAGGCATGGTTAATTTTGCTGTGTTGCTCCAGTCTCTTTTTCCTTTTAAAAAGAGATGCTCACTTTCGACTGATGCTAGACTTACATTTAGCAATACGGCCTGCATCTGCTAAATCAAAGTACTCGTTGGCTGTGTTCCCTTTTGCACGTTCCAATGCTAACAGGGTAGGTTCACTGCAAAGAAAGTGGGGATTAGTCATCCGAGAATCCAAAGCTATTTTTCCGCATCCCTATCTGTTAATATATTCTACATTCCCCTTTTCTGCCTGCAGAATGTAATTTATCAGGACTCAAAAAATCCCACTTGCAGGGTATTTGAAAACTGCACAAGCAGTGAAGAAAACGGAATGGTCTGCTGCTAATGTAGGTGGGCAGTAATTAAGATTTATCTCAGTATGGAGGCTGTGAACAGAGACAAGATCATTGATTAAAAAGGCATTGCATTTGCAGAACACCGAGTTCCCACTTTGAAAAGACGCTCAGATCTTTGTCATAAATTACACGGCTCACAAAAGCTCCAGGGAGGATTGTGCTGGGCCCGAGACTTTCCCATCCCAGCTGAGCACCGTTTGCTTTCTCTCCTTCTGGCCCCAGGAATCTGCCACTGCTTTGCTTGCAGTGCTCCAGCCCCAGGAGAAATGGGAGAGGGGCCACAGCCCTGCCCTGTGCGCTCATGGGCTTTGCCTGTGTGCTGATGATGGCCAAAACAGCTCCCAAAAAATGGGAGTCCGAATCCTTTCCTTAAGTGCCCGCTTCCACATTTCCTCAATTTACCTTCTTTATGGCTCCTGGAGACTCACAGACATCACGTTCATCAAAGTCTTCAAACAAATGCTGTGCATGCTGGGGACAGAACTGTGTCCACCTTTGGGTCTTTCCATGGGTGATATTTTATCATCTCTGTTTGTCTTCTGCAGTATTTGTTCTTCAGGGCAGGTATTGTCCTTAATTTTTGTGCCATGTACATCGTTGGCCATTTAACAAAGATTTAATAAGGAGAAGATACCTCCCAGTGTTGCCCATGTCGAAAAGAATTAGCATCCAAGGGAAACTTTGAGATCCTTTGTTCTCGTCAGAAAGAAACTGCAGAAATAGCGACTTTATTGAATAATTCTGCTTCTTATGTAGATTTTGAATAGCCTGATTTTTCAGCACTGGTAATTTCTTCACTAGTTTACGTTTTCCTTGGCGCTCTAGACCTTAGAGTCACCGAGTAACCTGGGTTTCCTCTGGATTCTTGTTTGAATAGTGAGGGGTGCTATTTAAGTAAGCGGGTTTCCCTCCTTTGGTTTTACTGTTTAATGGAATTACCCCATTTAATTTGCAATGTGACACTACTCATGAAGTCGAAGTCCTCATGTTATAAACTGAGGAATGAAACAGAGCAGGATTTACATGGGATGGGCCAATAGCATTGGAATCAAGTGACAGAAAAGAGCAAACCAAAATCCAACCAACAAAATTTGCCCATCCCCACTGCATGCCATGGGTTGAATTTGCCTCAGGGAGGTCCTTAATCACGATGCAAACTGTTTGGTCTGTAGAAGCATTCTTGTTCTTCTAAAGTGTGTGCTAGGAATTCAAAACCAGGATGTCAGCTTCTTTCCCTTCTCATATATACGTGGTGTGTCAGAGGACCCAGTTGGCAGAAAGCACAATGTATAATTTACTTTTAGTCATGGGATTATGTAGATAAACAGAGTCAGCTGCCTAACAATGTTATTTTGTTAATCAGCTGTAATCTTGGTAGCATTAATAACTCAGATCTACAACCGTCGTGTCACCAGGCTCACGAATCAGCCTAACACTTGTCTGCAGTGCAGCACGGCTCTGTGCTGGCTAGGATGCCCTGGAAACTTGTGATGCTGAAGTTAGTGCTCATCAGTCGACTATTTATTGTGTTTGTAACTGGATGTGTGGAATTTGCTTTCTCTCCCTGACATCTCCACCTTCTTTTCTTGTAAACCTGTTGCCGAGGTGTCACTGCTCCTCAAGGGCGATGGTTTGAACAGCAGTTGGAAGTGCAGTACAGCTCCTGGAGCTCTTCTATGCAGGCGTTGTCTCCACCAATTCAAGTGCCATCAACAACATGCAAGGGCTTTTTGCTTCTGTCCTTTTTCCATAAGACAAATACCTCTGGTTTTAAGGTAGGCAGTGCCCAACTGCCTCTTTTCCACAAGCTTTTTCAAGAAACGTTCCTTATAAATGGAGACATAATTGGCTTTTCTGTGCCGCTCCTTCAGGTCTACAGCACAGGTTTGTAACCCACAAGGTAGTGTGGTTGTGTGAAGGAGAAATCTTAGTGCTAAGCTGTGATTAATATCATTGGATGAGATTCCACTTACAGAATTTTCAGCCTGTAAACAGGACCATTCTCATGACCTCGGGCTCCCATGGATTTCTCTTGATAACACCATCTAATCGGATTTAGAGTTTAATTAAACAGCTGTCACTTTGCTTCCTCATTCTGCTCCAATTTAATGTTGAATTAGTTCCTAAATTAGTCATGGCTGAATGCTTGCCTTCTTACAATTGAGAGGTTGGTTGAACATAAGGTTTGCTCTTCGGCTAAATGCAAGCACTCGTATCCTGAATTCTTCCACTGATATTGGTGGAAGCTCCCTGACTGAAACAGGGATGGAATAAAATGTGAGCCTCCTGCAGAGTCAACCGTGGCGTTTCCTAACTTGAAGTGACCAAATGTGAGCACACGGCTCTTCTCAGCTCTGGCTGGAATACGTTAGCTCTATGGATGTTATTTTTCCTTTCTAAAAAGTACTGGTTTTTCTGAATACCAGATCTGCTGAGTTTCCTGTGAGGGAGCACAATGAGTGCAGCTGTGGAAGGAGCTGTTTAGACCAGCACTACTGCTGGTGGACTGTATCCAAATTAACCCAGATGCAGCCAAGACCAGAGCAGGAACAAACGTTTTTGCTACCCTGAGTCATAGCATTGACTCCAAGCAGGAAAGCTCAGGGACTTCCTGTGAAGTGGTGATACGTGCATCGAATTCTGTGTAATGGTCTCACTGACCTCAGGGCTCGGTGCGATATAATGCAGTATCTAACTCCTTGCCTGGCTCTGATCTCACCGTTTTTCCTTGAAATACCAATTAATTCTTTTCCTGATCTACTCAAATGTAATCTCAAGGTTTGTAACAGCGGTAACTTGGCACAAGCACAACCAGAGGAGTTCTACACTGAACTCACCAGTTCTGTCCTGTGGACTTCTTGATTAAATCTTGGGTTTTGGTGTATGTTTTCAAATCAAGAATGCAGCGAAGTGAATGGGAGTGTCCCCCTGTCCTAGCCAGTTGGATCTGAGTCACAACTTAGGAAATGTTCAGCTGTAGAGGGGTGTGAAAGGTGCCCAGCCTCTGACCTCGTTCATCTGGGAAAGGCGGCTGAGCAGTAGAAGCTGCTCCTGCCATGGAGATTTTGTGCTACGCTTGCTGCATACATCTGCCAGCAGGGAAGCTTTTCTTTATCTGTGTAGGTACGACCTCAGGGCTTCATTTCCCAAGTCACTGAAGCGTGGTGAAGGTACAATTCTGTGTCCTCGATGTGGAGTCTGATGGTTCAGGTCCTTCGCAAAAGGTTGGGGTTTTGAGCAAGCAGATGTAGTGCTGGTTTGAGCTCGGCTGGTACACGAGATATTGTCTGGGCTGGGAAGGAGTAGATGCTTTGTTAGTGGGTAATGAAAATGCCACGTTGAGTAAAAGCATTTACTCTGTTCTGTTTAGAAGAGCAAGCTGGAAATTAAATTTATCAATAAATTTTTAAACTAATTTCTTATGCGTACAATTCAATGGATTGCTTTTGAATATCTCCTGTGATTAAAGCCTTATATCTAGCTGCTAGGCTCCTTCTCTAACCATTAGGAGAGCAAGAAAAAACATCCCTTAATGCTACTGTTTGTTAATTAAATATGTTTAAATAGTAATGATTTCCTTCGTGTGCTGTATTCATTAAAGGGATGCCCTGGTAACAGGAAGAGCCATCCTAATTGGGAGTTTGTGGGTCGTTCTTCATACGAGAAAACAAACCCTGCAAAGTCAGAGTCAGATGTTGTTGGGATTGGGTCATTGCTCTGCAAAGACATTTTGAGGCTTCCAAAGAAGTTCAGAGCTCAACTCTTCCTTCTGTGTCAATGAGAATTATTTGTGGATTCCTCCATTTCGACTTTGGAAATGACAACCCTTGCTTTTTTAGAGTTCGTAGTACACTTACAGAATCTTTTTTCCAACCTGGATATTGATGCTTACTGATAACTCATCCTCTTCCTGCTTTTCCAATTTACTCTGCACTACTTTCCCCATTTTTTAATTTAATGGGAACAAGTCCAAACACTGCTATCAGATGCTTTCAGTCTTTTATTTCACAAAATAAATCTGATTTTAAAACTTTAGTTGCTGCTTGCACAGAAAGTAGATGAATTCTTGGGGGATTTTAAAAATTAAAGAATGAGGAAATGGCCAAGATACTGTGATTTTGAAAAGCACCTACATTTTAAATGAGTTCTTAGTCTCTCTAAAGGTTTCTTAGTCATCTTGTTTGTATACTCCAAAATTAGGTTGCAAACAGGATAGCATATTGTGCTTAAAAATAAAACAAGAAAATCCCCGCCAGCCATCGTATTTCCTCTTCGGATGTGAGAACAAATGTTTTCTTAGTGTTGTTTGACATACTCTTGAAGATTCAACTACTAATTCTGCATATCAGAGGATAACCAAGGGTATCACAGGAGATGGCAGCAGTGCCTTTTATTTGTATGAGTTTCAGTTCAGCTTTCGAGGAGTTTTGGACCATGGATCCTTTCATACCTTGTTAAGAGTTTTCTCCTAAGAGCTCGTGTACGGGTGCAGGCCATGGGTCAATTCTCTGTTACATTAAAGCCTTTGGCTTTATTGCAGCAATATAAAGGAAGCACAGAGGAGGCAGGAGTTGTGCCAGGAGGCAATTCCATGTACAGGGATATAGGACACACATTTCTCTATTTTAGTTCTAAACAAAAAGACAGTAGAAACGAGACTTGGTTCTTTTTAAAAGAAAAATATCATAGTTGAATAGCATAGGACACTTTACAGACTGAATGAGGGAAGTGGCAGATTTGAAAATGGCTTTGTATTAATTGCTTCTACCTCAGTATTTCTGAATTTGTGTAATACCAGTGAGTTAGAACTGCTGTCAGGGGACATGAAATATGGAAGTTTGCATCTCTGCTCAAAGCTGTAGCTCAGTGGCTACCAATTGCTTCCTAATGCGGGGTCTCTACTGATTGCAGTGGTACCAGCTGTGAAGCCATCAGATAATATCTACAACGTGGTTCCATCTCCTGTGTGCACATCATGAATTTGAAATTCCTGAAGTTCGTATGGGGCTACAGACAAGGGGTGTGAAATTTCAGTGGCCCTTTATCATGACAAACGATGCCTTGCACAGTTTTGGGGGTGTATGCATTTCTGAAGGAATTAATCAAAATAAATTCATTCAGATGCACGCTGCTTCCTTAACGAAACCATTAGAAAAGGGCAGAAGATTGAGGTGTCTAATTGCTGGTACTGTGCCAGTAGCCAAATCCTCTGTCTTCAGAAAAGTCCTGGGAAATCTGAAAAGGTATTTTAACCTTTGTAATAATGGCTTTATATCAAAGCCACTTAGAATTCAGGTACACCTATTGGAAAGAGAGAAACAGAAGTGACAGATTATTACTTAATACTGGGTACATCAGTTCTGCACTATATAGTGCAGAAAGTAGGAGTATCAGTCACATTTGCCTGTCAGGCTTTTCCATTGTAAATACATTAATCATTTTCTTTTGTCCAGTGAGGAAGGATCTTATTATTTGAGATGGGTGAAGCAGAATAGGGTTATTTCAAATACAAGGTATATAGGTTATTGTATTATTGTTCAATTTTGAAAAAATTGAGACCACTAAGATACAGGAGTGGAGGGAACCATGAGAGGTCATTTGCCCCCTTTCCTTTTCTACCTGACCCCAAGAACCTATGTTCTTTCCGGATGATGTATCACCTCTTCTTCCAAGGTCTCTTAGGCTAGGCTGTGCATTTTCCTCTGCCCCAGCCAGCCTGTTCCATCAGTTCTCTATCATTATTTTGATAATTAAGATTGCCTAACTGTTAAACAAATCTTCCTTCTTGCAGCTTGAGCACATTACTTTAGGTTCAGTCCATCAACACAGAAAATTGTTTATGCATACTCATTTTTGGAAGACTTTTATGTGTGTGGAGACAGTAATCATCTTTCCCCAAAATCTTTTCTAGGCTAAACAATCCAAATTCTTTCAATCTTTCCTCATAGATCTTATTTTCCAGTCTTTGATTTATTATCCTTGTTCCTTTTTCTCTCTTTTCACCTAAAGTTTTGGTTCTTTCTTGCAATGTAGTTCTCAAAATCAGATGTAGTCCTTAGGCCGAGGCCTTGCTGGTGCTGAGTAGGAATACTCAGGTCTTACAGGTGCACTCCTCTTTATACAACTTTCCAGCGCTGGCAGTGTCACCGTCACCTGGGGCACTGCCGGTATCAGTCACACGGGATCTCTTACGGGCCAGAGTGCCTTGTGGTCGTGTCTGCTGGGCTTCCCACTTATCTTCTCCCCTATTTTTCTTAATATTTGGCTCCACGTTGAGGCCACTGGTTACTCAACGCTGCGGGCATGAGTGAAGCTGAGCCAGAGGGAGGTGTAGCAGCTCCCAGGCAGTTTGTTACAAGTTAAACCCAGATGATGAATTTACTCTGCTGCTCCTGGCACAAAAGTTTCACTCCGCTGCATAATCAGGTCTCTGGTTTTATCTTCTTGGCAGTGGTGCAGGGCTTGTTTCTTTCTTTGTTTTCTGTGTGTATGATTTTCTGAGTTGTCTTGAACTAAATAAATTAGCATTAAATGCAAATATAGGTAAATCCCCAAGCCACAGTTTGTTTTATATCTGAAACTCATTTCTATTTATGGGATTTCTCTTCCTCTGAACTTGTCCCTTTAAATTAGGTTTCTCTATCAGTAATACATATCAGTTGCTGAGGAAAAACTGGGTCTGAGTAGAACCATTTCAAAGCAGAGCTGAGATAGCCTGGAAAGATGTCCTGTCACTTCCACCAACTCTCCTGCTGCTCCTTTGCCCTGGGGTCCTTAGTTCACAATGTTTAACACTCAGAGTCACAAAAAACAAGGCTTTAAGGGATCAAGGCAAAAGATTAATTTCAAAGGACATGCAGCACTTGCAGCAGCCAAATAAACAGCAGAAAATGTGTTGAACCGGCTTTTTGATTGAACCTCTGTGGGTTATTCCACGCTTGTTGCATTGGAAATCTGCAGACAGAAAAGCAGTTGAGTTTGTTACCGAATCTCTTTCATGGATGTTGAAATCTGCTCCTTTGCATCTGTTTCTGGACTTATCAAAATGCCAGTACGTGGAAATAAGTACTTTTGGAACAGATTTTCAAGCTTGGATGACAGAAGTTAAGCTCCAAAAGCCATGCATTTCACTGCAGTGCTCTGCTGTTCAAAAGTGCTGGGTGGTTTGCTGAGATTTTATATGAGAGCTGTAGGAGAACCTGAGAAATAACAAATTGCCAGGTGAAAAGAAAATCCAACCTAGATTTCAAATTCGCTAAACCTGAATCGAGTACAGTATCAGTGCCTCATTTTGCTGCTGTTCACACCAGTGGCTGCAGTCGTCATAGTGCTGAGGATTTTGCTTAGGATTTTATTCACTTTATAGATTGGAAGTTGGAGAAAACTTGGAAGTGATTCCTGCCTGGGAATCTTGGAATACAGTGATACTGAAACAGTGCAGGAGGTAGAAGAGTTACCTTAGTTGATGGTGCATTGAAAGGCTTTTATAAGCCACGGCCCAAGTTCAAACTTCAGACGTCTTTGTTGTTTTCCTTGCAGTTAACAGCCTCACTAAGTCCTTCTGAATTCCTTACATTGCTTCATTGGCCATATCAAAGGAAATGAAATAATCTTGAAACGTTTCCAGATACAGAGTTCACAGAGAGGCCCCATCTTTGCAGTGGGCTTAGATTCAAAGAGCAAATTTTTTACTGTCAAGGCTCTTGTGCCCTGTCCCAAACATTGCCAGTCAAATCCAGTTTAGTAAAACTCTGCACTCATGTGTTTGAAAGGGAAATACTGCAATGTAATTGGGGTTTTACTTCGTTTTTCCAAGTGGCACCTATTTGGAGATTAGATTAGATTGGGTCATTAGTCACTGAGAACTAATGCATCTTTCTTGAGTGTAAGTCCAGTTGAAGAGCTGATGCTGCCTTGGGGTGGTCTCTGAACGGTGCTGCGCTTTGTTTCGTCTGCAGGACACGGAAATTCTGAACACCGCCATCCTCACGGGAAAAACAGTGGCAGTGCCCATCAAAGTGGTCTCCATTGAGGAGAGCAGCGCTGTGACAGACATCTCTGAGTCTGTTGAGTGCAAATCCACTGATGAAGATGTCATTAAGGTAAGTGTATTGGATTCTGAAATTTCATTGCTCTTTTATACACAAAAGGATAACAGCCTTGGAACAGCCTCCTGAAAATTAATTGTACTCCTGTTTTAAAAGCATGAGGAGAGGGGTTCTTAAGAGTTAGGTACAACAGTACAGCCCCCACACTGAGTTTCAGTAGAAATTCAGTGTTTAATTTTTCTTAGTGTCCTAATTTTAAAATGTCTTGGTAGTGTCACCTCAAGTCCTCTGCGCACGGAATTCCTTCACTGCAAAAACAGCTCTGCTGTTAGTGCTGCCTCTCCAGATGGTTCTTATCACCTTTCCAGCTGTGATTATCACCTCCACAGCTGCATCAGTGGAAAGGATTGGATGAGCGCTCCCCGGCAACTGCAACGCAAAGTCATCCTGCTCGACTTCACATTCTGCTGAGAGCTGTTTTGAATTAACAACTTGATTCTGCACGGAAGAGGCTAGAAAGCATTCACATGACTGGTCCATCAATTTAGCACTAGCAGCTTAATGTTGCACAGTAACACCAGTGGGGAAGTTCTGTCTTAAGGCAACGCAGCTATTTCTGCTGTGAATGTGTAGTTAAAGGCGTGAAGGAAATTCGCAGTTGGGCAGGGCGTCAGTACAAAGACAGCGCTCTGCATGGATCCCCTTGCACTCTCCACAAAGGACGTCCTTGGTGCGTGGTCTTTGAGCAAGGGTGATTTTACCATAAGTTCTTTAGAATAGGGGTTTTATTGTGTGATATTACAGCATATAGCACAGTGGGCCTTGTGATGATGCTCTTTAGGTGTCTTTAACATGCTGTCAGCTCTCTTGGATGTGTAGTATACAAATAGTAGTGCTGCAGTGGTTGGTGTTACAGTCTGTTCAGTTTGTAGGTTTATGGAAAGTAATAAAACTCCTGTGAACTTGCAGGATCCAACAGTTTGCTGCACTGCTGTGGAATTTATGTGGAAGCATTTATACCAGTAACCAAGTAGGTGGGAAAAATAGTCATCCTTTGAACTAATGAAGCTGTTATAGAAAGCCTTTACAGGAAGCTTCAGAGCCAAACACATCTCTCCAGTTTGCTGGAGCTTGAAGTGCTCCCATATGTCAGATGCTTTACAGAGTTTTTAATCTCAAAGAATTCCTGTTAACCTTTTTCCTACAGTTGCCACCTGACCACAAATCAAAGTCATAGCTTAAATTTAGTGTAGGGTTCATCCAGATTGTAACCTTATCGGAAACCACATTCCTGAGTAAGACAAAATACAAGGTAGCATTCACAAATTAAAAAAAATCAATTCAGGAGAGGACCGCTGTGATCATCCTGATGAGCCATCTTGCTTAAACAGCTTACAGAATGTCACCAAAGAATTCCAGCCCCATGGGCATTTCTTCTTTGTAACACTGAAACTGTCTGGTTTTAAGTTCTTTCATTCAGAGGAAGACTCATGGAAGGGGAAAAAAATAACCAACAACCGATGGGTGTTTGTTGTACTTCACCAGATGATGCATATAAAACAGCAGCACAGTGGTTTCCCGAATAAAAATCCCTCTGCAAGAATTACTGCTGGGTTTTGTAGCTCTGGAACATATGGATCAAGAAGAAATGCAATTCCAAACCTTACAAACCCAGAGAGTGCTCTTGCAGTAATTGCAGTGCAGCCTGGACTATTGCAGTCCTCCAACAATTTGTTTGGAAAGCTGTTTTCTTGAGACACTGTGTCCTTTGATTAGCGCTTGGGACCCTACTATGCTCTTCTCTTATTTTCTACAGAAATTATTTATCTCCTCTAAAAGCGTTGCTTAAAGTGGAGCCTGTTTGCACTACCAGAACATTTTCAAGTGGCTTCTAGAAGCTTCCCTGTCTAGCCACTCTCAAGTTGAAGTGAACCAAATACCTGGAGGCTAACACACAGTGCTTATTGGAACCGACTGGAGGAATTCTTCAGGAGTCATTTCTTTCTCTTCAGAAATGTTTTGAAATTGCTCAGATGAATCAGGAAACTTTCTTCTGTGTATGTAGAAATACGCGCAGAATCTCTGGTGTGTGACATGAGTGGTAACTGCTGTAAAACAGACGGATAGTTAAAAAATAGAGCTCAGTGAGATGCTTTGAAGACAAAGGTTTTATTACCTCTTCGTAAAGGAAAAGTGGCACTTTTTTCATCTATAATGTGCCAGTTTCCAGGAAATTTCTTTACATGGGGAAATCAAGTCAAATTGACACGTTCATATTAGTTCTGATTTTAAAACGCACACAGAAAGCTTCAGATGGAGCACAGAGGCCTTTCATCCTTAATTCATTTTAAAATTCTGTTTAAAAAAAAAAGATCCAGTCATTGTAAATTTTATTGGTTGGGAAAAGATGACGGTATGTTCAACAAAGAATGTGTGCATGTGTTTACAGTTCATGTTCCCAAGCATCCCTGTCATAGCAACATCAAAACATTTCTACAGGTATGAAAGCCTGCAGGTAAATTTAAACCACAGACTAGGAAAAACAAAGGAATTGTTGATGAGAGCAATTTAATACCTAGAGATATTATCATCTAGAGATCCACACAGGTATTTTTGTTTGATTTCTGGTAACTTTGGATTCAGGCAAACACACAGAGTTAGGCTGGAAGTTGAAGATGAACGGTGCCTGTTAGCATTTGGCTTGTAATATTTAGCCATCAAATAAATACGTGTCCATGTATGTGGTTCGTGTAAAGAGCCTAAGGGTAAAGTTTCTGCCCAGCAATTTGAATGACCATCAGATAAAGGTTTATTTGGTTTAATTTTTACATTACCTTCAGTCTGGCTGCAATTACATTATTCTCAGTAACAGAGTCCAGTGGAAATGTAAACCTGGGATGTATCTGCAAGTAACAGGTAGTAGTTTCCCCGGTGATAAGCATGGTCTCAAGCTGGCTCAGCGTGCAGTTTGTGTCCTGTCTTAATCTGCTGACTACTACTCCTTTGGCTTCTTTTATGGTCTCATAGTTTCATCTCTTTACTTCCAAATTTACAGTGGATTTCATGACCTTTAAAAGTCTTTGAATGCTCTAGAACTTCACACAGTGGTCCAACCTTTTAAAAGTGGACACGAAATTTATAATGGCACTAAAAATGAAGCAACAGCCGAATTTTACTTTGCTAAGCTGGAATTTACCAATAGGATCCATATATCTGGACCCATTAATAGCTGTGAAGAAGAGCACAGTTAAGGGAGACTTGCAATACCTTGTGATATTTCCAGTTGGAAGACTATTGATAATGCTTATGAGCTTGAGGATGTGCTTTCCATGGAAATAGCCTGAGTTCAGAAACCTTCAGGTATTTCATAAGCTACTGTGAACATTTGTATTTTCTAAGTCTTGGACTAGCTTTTCATCCCATTACTACATGAGAGGATGCTGTATACATGGGATTGTGTTCTTATTGTTTTGCTGTTCATTATAGTTGGTGAATTAAAAGCTAGATACCAGTCTCAGTGTATTCACCTTGAACCACACTCTAAGGACCTTATTTACTAGCTGCTTTTAATTGTTAAATGGCATTAATAGCTTAGAGATGTATTCAGATCAAACCATGGATTCAGATAATATTACTACGTATACAGCTGCTGTGGTTGTCACTGGAAACAGAAACACCTTTAAGGTGTTCCTCAGTGGTTGTTAATGAACAGGTTTTGTTGGGACTGATGAGTAGAGGATGGCAGTAACTGCAGGGAAAGGCACTGCAAGAAAATGAGGAATTTCTGTTAGGAGCTACAATCCTACAAAGGTGTGTTGCTCTCCACAGGGCTAATTCAAGATCTGGTCCTTTTCCTATTGAAACTAAAGTGTTGCACTACGAGCATTACAGCATTACAGAACTGAACTCATAGCTTCAGTGCTTCTGGTCCTAGCTTGGAGATAATTCTTCTCAGCTCAGCGAAACATTATAACACATATTGCCAAAATATAAAAATGAGGAATCTCATAAGTACCTGTCAGAGGAAAACTGAGTCTGCACAAAACATGACATCTAAGGCTGCTTCCCTGTGCTTTCTCACCAGCAGCATCTGGAGGCAGATAACGATGTGGTGGGTCATGATAGGTGTGGTGCAGACGGTGATTTCAAGAGTTTCAGAAGGTTTTGTCCCATTAGAAACCCTGGCACATCGCAGGCACATTGCATTTCCCCTCATACCTCTCAACTCCTGCTGCACATGGCAGAGTAAGCCTCCAAACTTGCGTTGCATTTCTGCACCTCAGCATGCACGTATATTCTTTGTATGGGGTTTTACTGCAAAGCTTTCAAGACTCAGAGGATTTAGGGCTTCACATTATGCTTTTAGTGCGGGTTATAGAAGAAAATAAACACAATGAGCTGACTAGAAAGAACTGGTTGTTCCTACCAGCTATTTTGATGGAGGAAGAGCACTAACTTCTGGTAAAAAACTCCTACAGGGAATATAATGCAATTGATTTTTTGCTCATTTTTCACTTAGGTCAAATAAAACTCTATTTGGAGTTTGTTAGCTAGGTACTACTGTTGTAGAGCTGAGCATGCTGAATAACGAGTAGGTGGATAAACGTCTGATTAAACCTGGTCCCATTCCTAACTCAACCCTGTAAAACAAAGGGAGAAATGAAAAGTGTGATGGGATTTCCAGGAATCCAGCGTGCTCTGGTAACAGGCCATACTCTGTGCAGTCTCTTCAGTGTAATGCTCTCTTCTGCGATTTTATGGCAGTCCTGCAGAATTCAGTGCAAGCACGGAGGGGTCAATCTGAACAGCAGCACCGACTGCCAGTCCTCCTCCACTGGAATATGCCAGCAGCTACTCAAGAAGCGCTGACGCCTCTTTCAAGCACTTCAGCCCACGCAGTCAAAATTGCAGCAGTTCTCTCATTTTTAAAAAATAAAGCGGTTGTATAACTTTCTGGAAGGGATATGAAGAAGTTGGCCTACTCCTCGTAAGGGGTCTGTGTATTCATTCTCAGGCTTGCAAGTCTTTCCTTGGTTAGCTCCAGGATCAGGAGCTGACTGGGACACTGTGCTGAGGGTCAACACAGTGATGCTGCTTTTGGGTGCTGAGCTGGGGTCTGTAGGGACACACCAGCAGGCTCCGTCACATCCACCCCATGGTGCAGATACTCCCAAGGGCCACCACAAATGCCCTTCCTGAAGCTTATGTTCAGTAGCTGATGAACTGCAAATTAATATATGTTATTAAATAAATTAATGTATGACTGATGAACTGCAAATGTGAGTGCTTCTCACCACACCTTAATATAGGCTTGAAAGCCCTCAAAAGCAGGAGCTGTATCTCTTTGGGAGGCCAAACCCAGCAGCTTATTTCTCTGATGGCTCCTCTTTCCTCTTCTGATCCTGCATGTTCCTGTGATTTGTGTGAAGCTGAAGAGCTTGAAAAACAGGAAAGAAAGTCACAGCATGGAAATTTCATTGTCTTGCAGCTCTGAAGCCCTGTGACTTGGTAGGCTTTTCTTCTGGTACATCTAATATGTTATGTTATATTCTGAACAGAGTTGCAAATAGAAAGTCCACGTCCTCTTCCATACTTTTCATAGTGCTATGATTTATTGGGATCAATATGTATGAGTAGAGCAGAAAAACTTCAGAGGAGCTTTAGAAAAATGAAGCTTTACCCCACACTTCGGGCAGATGCAAAGATGGCATATGGGCCAGAATTACAGGGAGCTTTCGTAGGTGTTTTATCATTGATGTACACCAGTCAGCCTCTGTGGAGATTGAAACCCAAAACTGACATGGTCTGGGGTACTTAAATTCAGCAGTAAAAGTTGTAAATACCTCACCATAACATAAAATGCAAATATTTCAAGGGCAGCTAAAGAAACCTTTAAACCATATCCTTGCACACTACTTTTCCTGTCATCTCGTGCCTTCCCCCAGCTCTCTACCAGCGTTAATGGTCTTAGCAGAGAGAACCTGTACCTCCCAAATGTACAGAGAGGCAATAACAGTGCTTTAAGTTCCACAGAAAGTGCTTCAAAATCAACTTTGAAGTTGCAAGATCAAGACCAGCAAAGTAAATGGGAGAAATAACATTAGTCTTGTGGCAGCTATAGATAAGATGGGAAGATAAAGCAGTTTTCTCCAGACCTTTCTGTGTAATACAGATAGAAGGAAATATGGTTTACTTCTCCTTTACTTTTCTGCCAATAGCTGTCATTTACACACTGTGAATTTGTACATTGTAGGTATGTATTAAGTTAGAAAATGACAAATACTGTGATGTTCTCAAACGTGCAACTGCTGTCCAAAGTGTGTGGATGAAATGAGGAGACCCTGCATTCACCCTGCGATCCTGCTTTGCCAAGGAAGGTTTTGGGGCCATGCTGCATATGTAGTCTGGCATATCCCTAGTGAGTAGGAGCCAGACACTCTGTTCGGCCCCATTTTCAGAAATTTCTTGACTCGAGAGTGCACAAAACAAGACAGATTCTGGTTTACGTGATAATGCTCGCTGCAGAGAGCTCCTGTGGCTCGGTGCAGCTACAGTTCAGCCTCCAAAGCTGGTCATTTGGGAGCAAATAGATGCCCTCCAGTCTCAGCTGGCATTTTGTGCCCCTTTTACTCTCTCAGTTCTGTCGTAGTGAATGATATTCAGTTAGTTAAATGTACTGCTTCTGCTCTGCAAAGCTGCCAGCAAAATCTTTGTAATGAGATTAGATAATGTACAGCCTTTTCCCTAAGAAACGCTTTCTAGCTTTGGGGGTTTTCTACTTAGTTTTGCACTAATGTGGCTGCTGATACTGAAAATGCAGACCTTTCTCAGCAGAGAGTCCAAATTGCTTCTAAACCATGGCCCCGATTTCACAGAGTTCTCCTCTTCCTCAGCTCTTGGGCTGGATCTCTGTGTTCTTAGTGCGTTGCTGGGAACTTTGCCTGAGGATGGACTGCAGGGGTTGAAACCGCATTTGGAACGGGGCAGCCCTTTACAAGCACAGAGCAACACCAGTACACAAGCCATGGTACCCATCAAAAACTGCAGGCAGACAGTTCTGAGAGGAGCAGGATGAGGTTTACATCAATTATTAAAGTGCGATACCTGCCCTGCTCCCTCATCACTGTTTCCAAAATGGGAGTAATTATTCCTCAGCTATTCCAAGATACAAATTCATTCTTTTGATGGGACATAGGTAAAAACAACTCTCTGGGTTATTCTTGCACTTAATGTGAAAAATCAAACCTTTTGTTTATTAAGATGACAGTCTTATCAGTCTGCATCACTGTATTTATCTTCATGCTCACCCTGTGAGGGGAGCTTTTGCCTTCACTTCCCAAGTCACCGAGCTCAGCTCCAGCTGAAGTCAGTGGGAACAAGGGGTGGCACTGGCAAGTGAAGTGGTGCTACCAATTAGCAACGCCTGTAGTGGATGCTTCCACTTTAAAGGCTGCTCTGACACTGTCACAAAGCTGTAAATATCATTCCAGAGATCATGGAAGAGCTCAAATCCGATGCTTTAATTCTTATCAGACTTAAACAGTTTAACATGAATAAATGGATAATGTGGGCTTCCATTTTCCAGTAGTAGGTTATTGATTATTCAGGATTATGCAGCCAGGCATTGAAATCCTCCTCATGATGCAGTTGCCATCACCTAATATTCATGTAGCATGGGATTTCCTTTATGTATAAAACCATAGTGTTTAATTGGAATCAAGGGTAGAGAGCTCTACAGAGTCTCTCTCAAAACCTCCAGAATTTAACAGAGGGTAATTCCCTTTTTGCAGAGAGTGTTGTTCAAAAAAATCTTAGAAGAAATTCTATAGCAAGGACATGAATATTACAAAGTCCTAAAGGATTATCCAAAAAGCTTGTGGAACGATTATCACTGTCTAATATTTTCTATGTGACACTATGCAAGTGTCAGTTTATTGGTTAAATTATCCTGTAATTTTTTTTTTTATTTAAATGGAGAATCCTTCAAGAGATACTGGAAAAATCTTTTTGCTCACAGAAGTGGTTTCATAAATATTTCAGCATCTCTGTAACCTTTGAATATTTTAGCAACATTTACGTGAGTGTAACAGAAAGGGGTAAATGGGTTCACACACCAAAATACAAGATTCTGAACTCGATGAATACAGGCAGGGCATCTACCATTACCATATCTCCTCACTTCTGTTCAGTCTTACGGTTCTGAGACCGTTTAAACCTCAGGGTGTTTAATTAAGGGCAAACCACACAAACTTCTACTTAGAAAATGGACTGAAGCCTCACAAATGTGCAGAGTCCATAACCTTGACAGGACTGCCACATTAAAAGCTTCTCTTTTTGTCCTTTGGAGATGTGTTGGTATGGGCTGATGTCTCCAGAGGTGAAAAAGCCCTAGAAGAATAAACAATCTTAGGACTAGACTCGCAGAGTCAGTACCACTCATTTATTGTTAAGTCTTATAGTGGTTCCTTCCACTCCTGTGTATGACAGATAGGAAACAGAGCAGTCAGGGGTTTGAGTTCTCCATCTTTTGAAAGGCAGTCTCAGCTTATATTTGACACCAGATTTGTCTCTTGTTAAGTATCTGCCTCCACCAGTAATTGAGTGAAGAGATCCAAGAATCTGCAGTGGAATTTAACCCAGCAAAACTGATATTCTTCCAGTGTCAACAGCCCCTTTATGGCAGCAGAGTCCAAGGCCGTGCGTTGTCACATCCTTTGTGGCGACCCCAAGCAGCTAATGTTCCCTTCCTGCAATTCTGCAGTACAGAGCTCATCGTGAGACCAAGACTTTAATCTGAAAGGACTCAGTAAAGACCCAGAGGTTTGGTATTTGACTGGTAATGGTACTAGGAATCTTGTTAATATTCACAGCAGCTAATCTGTTAATTATCAGATGGAAAGGTACACATCACAAAGTCACATAGTGCCATAGGTAGTGATTCAGGAGTCACTCTCTTGATTTCCAGGCAGTAGTTTTCTCTGTCAGCTCAATAAAATGTGATTTGTTGCAGAGGGAACCTATCCAAGTCATTTGGAAAGGCAATGGCCTTTGTTACAAAGGGGCACAAAAATATAATGCCAGAAAACAAGAAAGACAAAGAAGAAACCTCTAGGGAATTGCGCTTAGCCCTGTCTTTTGCTGTCTAGCTTCTTTATTTGAGTTTTAATCTGGAGAGAGGAGTTAGAAAAAGAGAAGAAAAGGGGAAAGCAGCTGAATGCAGCTTAATGATGAAAGAAACTGCTGAAATAGCATCAGAAAGCTCTTTAAAATGCAAAACTTCATGCTGATACGCTACGCAGAATAGAAAGAAAACAATCACTTAAAGGTGGTGGCTAAGCAGGCTTTCCCTTCATCATCTCTCACTTCTTCTGATGCCAGAGATACAAAGCACTTTCAGAGGGAAGATGTTTTGATAGTAAAAGCATAAATACTACAGGAGATGAGAGACAAATCACTCTTCAGAGTCTCCAGCTTCTATGAGAAGCTTCCTCAGACGTCTGTGGGCAAGACCCACAGATGAGAGCTGGGCACTGTACTGTTCAGTGACCTGCCAGAAGCACTGCAAAGCTTTTAGATACTTTCATCTATCAATAATGCTTAACCAAATATACCTTCATAATTAAAAAGAATTTGAGTTCTAATATGATCCAGTTGAAGTTATTACTCTTTTTAATCTCTCTTCTGTCCTCCATGGTTCCATGTGACAATGTTTTAGGTTGTCTCTACCAGTCCTGTGTTTCCATCTCCTTTCACCCCTTATGAGAACAGATCAAAATAGTTTTGCCACGTCTGCTTTGAATAACTCCCAAACCAAGTTGACCACGATGTTATTTCCACTGTCTGCAGTTGCACTGCATAACCCCTACCCCTTTTTTTTGTAAGGGGTGTCTGCTTGGCAAAAGAGACCTTACGTGTGGCTTGCTGATCTTGTAAATTGTAGCAGAATGAGTACATCCCAGGCTGAGAAGTCCTTGTTATTTATTTTAAGTGACACTGCGTGAGACAAGGGCAGGGGAAGCAAACCCACTCCCTCTCGTTCTGCTTAGCCTGCTGTAGCTAAGCCTAGCTGAGATGTGTTGCTAAGCCTAGCTGAGATGTGTTGCTTACAGAAGCTGTGGACTGTGGAATAGCTTTAATTGAATGTTTCTTGAGAGGGGGTGTCCTTAATTCTGTGCATATGGAGAGCACACACACTGTGAATTAGACACTCAGATACTGATCCCTTCTCCCTCTCAGCCCCTGTGTAGCACTGGTTGGGAAGTCTGGTGCCTTTCTTTGTCAGAAGCAAGCGCTGTTGGTTCAGGAATGGATACCTGAAAGCACAATAGTTAAAATGCATACAGTAATACAATACAATATAAGCTTTGCTCCTCTTGTACTCTCTGTGTGCAACCTCTCTATCAGAAATAGAGGAGCAGAAGGAACTGCATGTGTAAGGACATTAGCAATGCTTGTAGTCGGTGAAAAGAGTGATATTTCTCTCAGTGCAACTCATAAAGACCTGCCACTACTGCTGCTGCACGTCCAGTAATGAATATTAACCTGTAGCAGTTTTACAGGTAGCTGCAGCAGCCACCTCCTTAGGATGCTTATATTTGTTTAGCCATTTGTTTGTTGCATACCCATGAAGACATATAGCAGCTTTACAAATACAGATGGGGATTGGATCTCAGCCCAGAACCATTTAGGAGTTGCAGCATCGCTACTATTGTTATTGTACTTTTTCTCTGACAGTCACATTTGTTCTGTTCCTGACAACACTGAGCATTAGATAATATTAAATCATACGTCTAGACCAGACCTGGTCAGTCTGAAGCTGAATATGTTATCAGAATTTCTGTTTATCAACTTGTGCATGTGGTGTACTGATTTGGGATCAACTCCATAGAAATGAATAGGATGGAGCCAGTTTCAGGATGGCAATGGCTGCTGCTCCAAGCAGAATTAAGTTAGATCTTTTTGACAAGCCTCCTGAAATCTTCTGGAAGGTAGGGCTAAGGAAAGAAGAGCCATATCTGGAGCTGCTTTGTTGAATGTTCCAGACATGGGCTCTTCTCCCCCAGGCACACTCACTGCTTCCCATTTAGCTCTCCAAGTTGTTCAGTGCTCCAGGTGCAGTGCAGCTCTGTTGCTGACCAAGGCTCCGTGGTTGTATTGTTTACACTGGTGAGAGAAAATGGACAGAATTGACTTTTCTGAGGCTACAAAGACAGAAAGGAGATTCTGTGTCAGCCAGGACGTCCTTGCACCCTGAACTTCATTGAGGATGTTGTGGTATAGGTAACATTGGTATGTGATATATTCTTTAGAGGTGAATTGCTTTTAACTTCGGCCATCAAAGGATTAGGTATCTGGTCTAAGATACTTTACAGGGTCTCTGTCTCTGGTGGAGAGACATGGGCAGCTGCAGGGAGAGGGGCAGTGACACTGCTGAGCATCAAGAGAGGAGTCACCCACTGGCCATTCCCATGCAACTGAGCCAGCAGCTAAACAACGGGCTTGTGTTAGATATGGCAGCCCAAAGACAGGAGCTGAGTGTCCCCAGTGCGTCCCAGCGGCTGTGCACAGCTCTAGGCAAAAAGGCCTCGTGGTCAGGAAGCCAAGGCAGTGACTCCTGACGTGCAGCCCTTGCTTGCCTCTGCAGGTGGAGTTGTTCTCATGAGAAACTGAGTTTACATCATGATTCCTCCAGCAGGGTGAAGCTGATGCGGTGGCACCATAGAAAGCAAGAGCAGCCCATCTAGGAAAGAGTTCTGAGTTACTGCATGGTGTTATGTATTATATTATGTACCTCTGCTGCATAGTACGTTTAGAATAGATCAAATAGTAATTCTGAAACAGTCTAGTGTGAACTAAACCCCTTTCTATATTGGCACTCAAGTTAATACATGTGAAAATAGGGCATGCCATTTATAGGGATAAAATGAAGACATGTCTGCCACCTTCAGACTTTTAAAGCTGTCTTAGATGGTCTGAGGGAGAAGCCTAAAGAGCCAGATGGGTCTGGTACTGCAGTACACAGTACTGCTTGCAGTCAACAGAGCCCACTAACAGCATACCTCCCTTAGGGATGAGTCACAGAAAGGTTTGTATTATGTTCTCTGAAGTTTCCTCTTGCAATCTCACCATCAAATACGTTACCAGAATGCGAGCAGCGCCTAAATGGGATGTGTATGTCAAACTGGGAACAGTTTAGCTCCTGTATCTGTGGTCACAGAGGACACCCATCTGTTTGATTAGCCAGGGGACATGAGCATTTCCAGCTAATCATCTTCATTTGAATAAAATGATATTGCGAACGGGGGTAGGGATAAAAGGAAGCAGATTATAATATAAATATATGCTCAGGTGGGGAGACACATTGCCACCACTGGCAATACCCATTATGGGTGATGAAATAGAGTTCTGGTGGGATGAGAGCAAGAGCAGGAGTTGAAGCGATCTGCTGGGTTTCCTGTTAATTTCTGCAGGCATACCAGCTCATTTAGTAATGTAACAGCTCCCATTGCTAGCCACTTAATGTATGATTAATGTGCCCCAGGATTTCCCCAGACATTTATGACACCTTTAGGAATAGATACGACAATGACTTTATCACATGGAGTCACTTCATACTATCTGCATCCCTCTTAATGATTTATATATTCGGGAGTGATTTTATCACTAGTGCTCAGTAACGTAATAAATGAGAAAACTCAATGGTCTGTAAATTACAACATTGATTAAAGAAGTGATTACTGATATAACTCTTACATGACTATCATAATGCTTGCTTATATTTCAGGACAGCATTTACATGTTAATGATAAATCTACTGCAGCGTTTAGGAATACTTTACAGCTTTAATCAGAATGTAAACATTTCTAAACAGATAATATTTATTGTGGAGGAAATGAGTAGACTTCTGTTGCTCTTCAGTGGCTGAATTCCACCCCACAGCTTTGTCTAGAAAACTGCAAACAGCATCACCCCAATGAGCGTACTCATGGAGGCAGAGCTTTGATTTGCACTTGCCTTCATTGAGACCTGTTGTGGTTTCACAGAATCCCAGAACATGAGGAGCTGGAA
>NW_010202330.1:0-2839 GCF_000695765.1 Mesitornis unicolor
GGTGGTCTTGGTGGCTGACCAGAACTGCTTACACTGCCGGATCAACAGGTAGCTCTATTTCCCATCCCCTTGATATTCCCCACCCCTCCCAAAAGCTGGTAGGAGAATGCTGTTGCTGATAGAGATATCTAGACTGTTGGCCCTTATTTTTTGTGTGGATTTTAAAAATCTTTTGTATGTTCTTTCCTTTTTATATTTGGGATGATCTGGAGTACTTGTTAAGACTTCAAAGTCAAATTCTGATAATGAGCTATAAATCATACATGGCTCATTTGAGAGGGAGGAGGGATGTATGAATGCTGAAATAGCACTGGAAGACTTCAAAGGTCTGTTACACTGACGTTGTTTCTCAAAAGTTAGCAGACACATCCTTAGCTGTTGGTGTGAATTTTGATTTCAGTAGGACAGCAACAATCCGGACTTCTTCCATGGTACAAGATTTGACCACTGGGTTTTAAAAAGGAAAAATTCCCCAGTCCTGGTGTGGCTGCGCAGGGGCAGGTTTGGCAGCCCAAGCCCTTACTGGAGACGTTCCCATCAACCTCCATGTAAGCTCCCCTAACCTGTGTTGGTCTTTCTGAATGTTAAAGCTGTGCACTCTAATGCTGCTGAACAGAGGAATGCATCTCTACTGTTTTTTAAGAATTACTTTTTGAGGTTTGAAGCGATGTTACTGGGTTATTTTCCATAACTGATGGGGGAAGAGGTAATCTGCTTTCTTTTATATGCAACATTTGCCAGAAGTCTGTTGCAGCAAATCCTGTTATTTGTCTTTTAATCTTCGCCCTGTGGTGCAGCAACAGAGTTGAGCTATTTGCATTTTAATGTAGGGTGGCTTATAAGTATTATTTTGTGTGCCTTCTATATGTTGCAAAAGAAAAAGAATCAGTTTAAGTCAAGACACCTTTCTTATCGTGTTTTAAAAAATTGTGCTGCTTATATTAAAGGCTCTTTAATTGTGTAAATGTGTTTTTAATTACACTTTACTGAAATGAATGTAGCTCCAAGGTGAGCTCATTTTTACAGCCTTTGTTAAGGATATGTAGATAGCTTTTGTTTTCTCTTTGGCTAGCAGGGTGGTATCAGTAGGGGTGAAAAGAGGTGAGAAAGACTTGCAAGCTTTCTCCTATTATTACAGGTTTAGATTTGAATGAAAATGAAACATCACTTCTCAAAGTGTAAAGGAAGATGAACTATTTTTAAACTTTCCCTCTCAAAAGCTTCACCAATGCTACTGTAAGGATGTATATGGAACATTTGAACTAACAGAAGCAGCAAAGGAATGGGGACAGTTAGTAACTCTAAATGGAAAGCAGGGCTGGCTGTCTTCAGTAAGATGACACTGATATTTCTTAGAGCCTTTACTCTACTTTGAGAAGGATAACTAATCCATTATTAAGCTGAATTAATCACTGAATTAAAGTTTCTACTTGGAGCTAAATAATTTTTGATAGATTGAAATAGGTTACTGTGATGCTTGCATCAACCTTTGTGTTTGGGACTTGGAGCATAGTGAAGGGACCATCTTTTTTGCTTCAAAACCTGAATTTCATTCTGACTGCTGCTCGGCTAACTCATGCTGGCACATTAGTTTTACATAGAATCAATGCTGTGGGTTTTTCTGGCTTACGTGGTTCATGTAATGTGATAGTTTCCTTGAAGAGCTAAAATGAATTCTTAGTTTAACGAAGAATGTCTCAGTTCATGCTCATTGTCTTTGGTTTTGATCAATAGCAATAGAACAACATAGTTACTGGTTAATGGCTCAAGGAGTAGCAGTAGGAGGCTGAATGCCTTAGAGTGGATGTCAGACACACTTGATCCTCTACGTAACATTACTTGGTGCCCTTACTGCCAGTTGTTGGCTGATGACAAAATTGGTAACCTTATTGTAAGGAAAACTGGATCACATTTATTCTGATAAACGATGTAGGGCTAGGTATATTTTTAATGATAGGGATGTTTTTGATGCCCTGCAAAGGTAATGTGGAACCACCTGATGTCTGTAAAATGTTAACTTTCAAAACATAACACAGTAGTTACAAATGCAGTGTAAACTACAAAATACTGTATTTCCAAGGAAAATGTTTGCTATGCAAAAGCATATTCAACTGTGTGACAGACGATAGTGAAAAACCAGGAAATTGGAGAGTGTATTTTAAGTAAAATTATTTAATATATATTACATGTAATATTATAAACACTGCTAATCTAAACAGAAAAGGAAACACTTTTTCCTTGCCATTGTAGAGCAAGAACAAGGATATGACCAAAAATGGAAAATCAAAAGGTGCAGAAAAAACAGTGTGGTAAGATACCTGATACAATTTATCGTTTTATTATCTGCATCAATTTTACAAAGTTTTAATAGACAGTGACAGGTCTGTCATTGGGTGGTGAGCTCTTGGAGAAGTGTTCTTTTTCCTTGTTAACAAATTTTTGGATTCTGTATTGGATAGCTGAAAGGCGAATCTAATGTCAAACTTTCAAATTGTAAATAATACTACCACAGTGTCACCTTTTTTGCTAATACCAACATTTTAGTTGTATTCTAACTTCTTTAAGAAACCCCAAACTTTAGAAGTGTTTAAAATACACCATATCTGCTGTTACTGTTGCAAACAATTATCAAATAAGTATTTTTATTATACCCAAGAGGCTAAGAAACAGATTTTCAAAGTGGTGTACTGACCTAGGGTATGTAGGTGCCCAGAAAATGCTTTGTGTTAACTTACTAACCTAACAGCCTGATTCAGGCTTCTAGCTGCGATGGTAAGTGATCAAGTCGTCTGTAACTAAATGTCATATAGTAAGCCTTGCTTTGTTGCATTCTTTCCCT
>NW_010202330.1:2870-12048 GCF_000695765.1 Mesitornis unicolor
ACTCTGTAGATTTTTCAATTGTATTTTCACTCTGTGTATTTTCATGGTTCTGTATTATTCACTTAAATGCATTTAATGCACCTTGCAACTGCAAATTTAATATTTAGTAGTTTACATCACATTTACTAGTAATTGAAGGCCACAAATACCGAAAGGGGGCTGTTACTGTAGCAATGGAAATCATGCTCAAGTAACAAACTACGGAGAAGAATATTTTTAGGTCAAGTGTGTTTGTTATTTGTAGATGGATAGAAGTGGCATATCTTCATTTTTGCTCACTGGGTTGGTGGTGGTGTTTTTTGTTAAAATACATATACATACTACATTTTTGGGCAGGTTTATTGTAATACTAAATAGATTAATATGAAGAAAAGCTAGCCATTTACACAAAGGGAGTTTTTGTGTTTATTCTTAGATATGAAGACGGATTTGAACTTACTGCTTGAATGCCTCAAATATCAGATGGATTGCCCTGTATCTCAGAAAGAGGCTTTGATCACTATTTATTCCATTTGTCAACAAAACAGTAAGAAGCATTGTTCCTTAGAAACAACGTAATTTTACGTTGACAATATACAATAAGAAGCTGGTTGTCACTGTAAAAAAACAAAAAATGAAGGATACAAGGCTTAAGAAGACAAAAGACTTTTTGTCTTACAGAGAAACAAAAGCAAAAGTTTAATTTTTGTTCTTTTTTTCTGTTATAGGTGAAGCAAGTGAATATTTTCGAGAAATTGGTGGTTTGATGTTTATAAATGATCTTGCAAAGTCAAGTGTTCATTGCATAGTAAAGGAAGCAGCTTTATTTACATTAGGAATTATAATAGAGAGTAATGGTAATAATAAGTAATATTATTTGTATTTCTGAGTGAGTTATGATCCCATGTTATTACTTTCTGCTTGTGCTTTGTCTACATTTTCTTTTTTGCCTCAAAAAATCAGATTACAAGATTATCAGTTTGAGTGAGGGGCAGTAAAGGTGCCGCTGTTTCCCTGTCCATCCCCAGATTTGAAGAAATACCTCATTGATGTGTGTAGACAGCATGTTTGTGTGATACTAGACAGCTGCACTACTTCTCTCCCTCAGCAGCAAGTGTAAACGACCTGCTGATTGTTCCAAAGGTTGTCTAGGTCCTGGTTGGTTTAAAACTGAGTACAGGGGAAAGCCGTCAGTCACTTTATAGTCCTGTTTTGTCTCCATTCACCATGTACTGGATGAAACAGAGGCTTTAGTTACTATATTACAAAAATAATTTAGGATTATGAATGGCTTGCTTTAGGTATTAATTGTTTTTATTTTCTGGTTTCAGTTTATTGTCAACAAGCTTTGTGTACTTCTGCATTGTTTGAAGACCTAATTTTATTTTTAATTAATAAGGATTCTGGTGTGAACTTGAAAAGAATGTCTGTTTATATCATCTTAGTACTGGTTTCAAATAATAGTAAGTTGTGGTTTTTTTCTGTTTTATAACACCAATTTTTTCTATTTGTCAATCTGCAGTGCAGAAATTTGGAATGGTCAATAAATAACATTTTGGTAAATTCAGTTTATAAAGATGAGTGGTTGCATGTAACTGAATCTGAAGTATGCAAGTAGATCATAGCTCATTGGAATTTCCTTAAGTGGCAGAAAATGGTTTAGTTCTAAAAATGAAATTATAATTTTAAAAAAGATACTGTAAACCAGTAGTTTCTGACAATGTATAGAAAAAAATCAACGTAGAGAGAAATGGAACATTTTGCCAATGTGTTCGTATGATTTTGTATTTGGTTTTGGAGGGGATTTATGCTTAGGACATAGAGACAGAGTGTATATACGAAAATTAAAATTGACATTAAGATTTTTGTCTCAATTTGCATGTGTCTTTGAAGCCTTGTATCTGTTCTTTTTTAGAAAGTGGGCAAACCTGTGTCAGAGATACAGGCTGTATTGGTCTTCTGCTACGGTTATTCAGGTAAACAACTGTTGCAATTCAAACAGAAAAATTAATAGACTATTTAGAACTTATATTTACTTGACTATTTGGGACTAGTGTTCCTTGTTCTTAACAGAACAACTCTTTCCACATCTGAGATGAATTTGTCAGATGAAAATACTGATCAGTGCTATCAGCTGTGGTCTTCAGTCTGCAGTGCTCTCTGTGCCTGTGTTAACAATCCTCAGAATGGTAAGTGCTGCTGTTAAAATTATGAAACCAGTTTAAAGTATCTGTTCAAAGTGATGACAGTTTGTTTTCATTTTTACTGTTCAACTGAAATTTCATATTACATTTTGATTTGCGGTTATTTGGTTTTACTTTTCCAGAAGATAATCAAAACATTTGCTGTTCAGTTTTTCCATATGCCAAAGAGTTGCTCGAAAGCTGCACAGAGCCTGAAATAGTTCGTCCTATTTGCTCATTTGTTGGTCTCACAGTTGCAAATAACTGTAAGTGCAGTTCAAGCTTTAGTTTTTCTTTTGTAAAAGTAAGTTTAATTTGATAGTTAAATGTTTGACTTTTTTTTAGTCTCTGCAAATTTATTTGCTGTTCTTCTAACTTGTATTCTGAAAACTGCATTCCACTGCCTTGTACTTAAGTGCACAGATAGCCACCAACTGGCTACATTTAGTAAGGACAGTAAGAACTATTTGGAAGCTGTTTTGATTAAAAGTATTTTACAAATATAAGTCATTATTACATATCTGAAAACAAAGTCTTAGGTAGAACTTGGGCATAGTGTTTGCCATTTGTATGTATGCATTAAGGCCATGCTTTTCCTCTAACTGTTCTTTAAGACAATTACTACATTTCTTGAGATTAATATATCATAGAATGGATTGGTTTGGATGGGACCTTTAAAGATCATCTAGTCCAACCCCCTTGCAGTAAGCAGTGGCACTAGATCAAGTTGCTCAGAGCTCCTTCAAGGCTGCCCTTGAATATCTCCAGGGACAGGGCCTCCACTGCCTCTCTGGGCAACCTGTGCCAGGGATCTACCGCCCTCATATTGAAGAACTTTTTCCTAATATCCAACGTGAACCTACCCTTTTCTAGTTTAAAACCATTACCCCTCATCCTATTGCTACATGCCCTAGTGAACAGCTCTTCCCCAGATTTCTTATAGGCACCCTTCAAGTACTGAAATTATAAGGTCCTCCTGGAGCCTTCTCTTCTCCAGGCTGAACAACCCCAACTCTCTCAGCCTGTCTTTGTAGGAGAGGTGCTCCAGCTCTTTGATCATCTTTGTGGCCCTCCTCTGCACTTGAATGCTCAAGCAATTCAATGTCCTTTTTGTGTTGGGGACTCCAAAGTTGGATGCAGTATTCCAAGTGAGGTCTTACCAGAGCACAGTAGAGGGGCAGGATCACCTCACCCGATCTGCTGGCCACACTTCTTTTGATGCAGCTCAGGATGCGGTTGGCCTTCTGAGCTGTAGATGCACATTGGTGGCTCATGTCCAGCTTCTCATCCACCAGTACCCCAAGTCCTTTTCCTCAGGGCTGCTTTCCAGCACATCATCTCCCAACCTCCAGAGGATTGACCCTACCCAGGTGCAGGACCCTGCACTTGGCCTTGTTGAACCCCATGAGGTTCACCTGGTCCCACTTCTCCAGCTTGTCCAGGTCCCTCTGGATGGCATCCCTTCCCTCTGGCACATTAACCTCACCACCCAGCTTCGTATTGCCAGCGAACTTGCTGAGGGTGCACTCAATCCCGCTGTCAATATCATTAATGAAGATATTAAACAGCCCTGGTCCCAGTGCAGACCCTTGAGGGACACCACTTGTCACCGTCTTCCATCTGGACATTGAGCCATTGACCACTACTCTCTGGATGTGACCATCCACCCAGTTCCTTATCCACTGAACAGTCCACCCATCAAATCCATACCTTCTCAACTTAGAGAGAAGGATGTTGTGGGGCACCATGTCAAAGGCCTTGCAGAAATCCAGAGAGATGACATCCATAGCTCTTCCCTTGTGTACTGATGCAGTTACTTCATTGTAGAAAGCCACTAGGTTGGTTAGGCCGGACCTCATTGCCCCTAGTAAAGCCATGCTGGCTGTCTTGAATCACCTCCATGTCCTCCATGTGCCTCAGCATAGCTTCTAGGAGAATCTGTTCCATGATCTTCCCAGGCACAAATGTGAGGCTGACAGGTCAGTAGTCCTCAGGGTCGTCCTTTCTACCCTTTTTAAAAATGGGTGTCGTGTTTCCTTTCTTCCAGTCACTAGGGTCTTCACCTGACTGCCATGACTTTTCATGGAGAGTGGCTTGGCAACTACATCAGCCAATTCCTTCAGGACTCTGGGATGCATCTCATCAGATCCCTTGGACTTGTGTATGTTTAGGTTCCTCAGATGGTCAACTTCAGTTCTGTTGTATGGGTGGAAATGTAATGATTAATACATGAACAGAAAAATTGTGATGAGCCTAACTGATAAAATGCTAAAACAATTAGCAAATTGTATTATATAAGACTTTTTTTTCCCTTTTTTCACTAAGCATTTGTGCAGAAATACTTTGTTTCTGTTGGAGGACTGGATACATTAGCTGAAGTTCTCATCAAGCTGATGCAAGATTCCTGTATGAGTCACTCAAGCACAAAACTTGCAGTAGTAGTAACAAAGACTCTAGATGCCTGCATTGCTAATGACTGTGAGTGAAAAGGCTGCTACCATTTTTTAAACTCTGGTTTTGGTGGAGAAGTGATATGAATGGATGCTAAAAGGCAGTTATGTTATACATCCCGGTTTATATTGCAGGTTTTAAAAAATTCAAATGTGTATATGGGAAGTAATTCAGTTCGTCTGAGGTGGGTTACTTTCCCATTGTTGCTAAAATAAACACAGTGAAATTTAAACTACTGAACATTAAAAATAAAGATACTGGAGCTAGTTTAGTGTAAGTAAAGCTGAGAACTGAGCATGGCAGTCAGCTTGGGTCCTGTCATTAAGACCTGTGTTTCTATAAGCCTATGCCTAAGCTAATAAGCTTTGTAAGCTTCAGGAGGCTTTAGTAACTCAGGTGTGGAACTGAACAAATGTTTGTCTGCATAACACATCTTTACTCTGATTTACTATCTGGATAGTGCTATCCTAGTGAAGTCTTTGTATTTTTTATCAGAAGATTTTGAGAAACCTATGAGCCTGATGAATCTTTGCAGTTGGCCATGATTGTTGTATTTGACACTTGTGCCATAAAGTACTCACTAATGGAAATTCAAAGAAGTTATGTGCCTGCACTAGTTTTGAGCCTAGATTCAAAGAAGTTGGTATGTGACAGGATTAGACTTCAGCATGTATGTACTAGCAGTGGCGGTCCCAGTTTCAGGAAGCGGTTGCCCTCTACCAGAAACATTCCCAGCTATTTTTGTGGCAGACGGACTTATGTGTCAAGCCCTATTCTACTATTTCTTGTTCTATTCTGGTGCAAATAAAGGATGTAGAGAAATTCAGCAGAGGTCTACAAAACCTGCACATTTCAAAGCCCTTGTTTTTCAGATCTTCTACCAAGCGTTTTATACTTGGATGATGCATATGCACTTACTATCTAGTTTATTTTTCTTTTAAATTATTTTTAACATAATAGCTGCCATGGGTGTTGTCTTGACAAAGTATCACACTGTGTCAGAGCTACTGAAGCTGCTGTGCAATGACACTCTGGATACAGGAGAGAAAATTAGTATTATTCTAACAATTGGACACTGTACTGAAGCTTGTGGTAAGATTATTTTTTTCCCTGTCAGTTTCTACTAAGTTCTTATACATTATTTCCATGGTGTCTTTTTAATCAAGACTAGAACACAAGAGAAAGTTCTATTAAATAATGTAATGTTAATACTCATAAAAAGATATTTGCTATAATATTCCATTTTTAAATTTTAAAACTTGTTAAGAGATAGTGTCTTAAAAGCTTAGAGAAAGTAGATTATGATGCAAGATTCAGAGCTGAGTTCAGGTATCACAGGGTAAAATTCATCCAGACTTGAAAAATACTACAATATACACATACCAAATTAGTCTTTTTGAGTTCTATTTTAATGGGCCTTGATATGTAGAGCTTCTTTCCACTGTTTACATAGCTATTTTTTTTTTTTAAAGCTGTATAACAGTATTGGTTTTGAAGTAACATGAGCAGTAGGTAACCCTGAAATGTTTTTGCTAGGCTCCTCAGGGCTCTCCCAAGCATATCCAGTGAAAATATAACAAATTGGTATGTTATGGTAGTACAAGCAAACAGAATGGGAATTTGTGAGATACTGATCCCTGTTTACTTATACTACTTTTTTTTTTTCCCTCATGTATATCCAGAAACCCAAGAAAAAGGGGTTATATTCAAAAATCTTGATTGATCATCCTCTAAATGCCAATAACAAGTTCAATAATTAGCTCAGTAGATCATAAATCTGCAGTTTTAGAAGAAACTTTTTTAATGACAAATTAATTGGAAAAAATGCCTAATGGAAAATGTCTTTCAAGCAGAAATGTGATTAAACCAACAGAATAAAAATTTCTCTTAAAATGTCAACACTGACAAAATAATCATATTTCATCTTTTGTCGATTCCTTTGTTTCTATCAAGTTTAGACAACAAAACTATTTTTAGAAAGCTGTCATTTTTATGAATACATACTACAAATGAGATCACAATAATAATAATAATAAAAAAAGCTACTTACATAGTTAACAAGGAAGAACAGATTAGCTAGACCAGGATTAAATTATTAAATTTATTCAAATTTTTCTAATTATAAACGTAAAGCTTTTGGCATTACTGCATCTCAAGACTTACATAAATGTAGCATATATACATTTTTAAGAGTATATACTAGAGAAAAAGAAATACAGAAGCCATAATTTGAATATTTTAGGCGACAATTAAGTGAGTGTGGATCTCCATCATATAATCTGTCTGTCCTCCTTCAGTTTTCTTACAAGAACTTTGAGCTCTGGTCAAGTCACCCTGTGTGATCTAGAGCAGCAACCCAGGTAGTCGGTCATTACAACTGGCTTGGATCCATAATGAAAATGTCTTTTTCAGAATTTCCCTGAAAGTTACTAGCATTTGTTTCTAAAAATTACTGTAAGGTTAAGTGTGCATGAGGCTGAAACCAGTCTATTTTCCTTCACAATGTCCTATTTTAGAAGAAAACCAATGTGAACTGCTTCAGAACAATGGTCTTCCACTTATGATTCAGGTATTAACCGAGTCTCAGGATGAGGAACTAAACAAAGCTGCTACTTTTGTGCTGCAAAACTGCAAACAAATGAGTAAGCTTACTGTTACTACTTTAAAAATTACAGATTATTTCCATCTTTAAGTTCTGTTGACTCTGAATTATTTTAGCTGTAGTGGCTTTGGAAGTATGCAGGGTGTTTGTTTTCTACAGAAAAGTAGCATATTTGCCACCATGGACTGATTATGTCATTTAGGCAGAAAAAAAGGAAAAATTCCAATTATGTTGCAATAATGCATTTGTGAAACATATACCTGTAGGCCCAGATCTTAAAAGCTTTCCCATCTATAAATAATGTGCAAAATATTAACATTGTCATTTAACACTCAATTGGTATTCTCTTCCTGGGTATGTATCATTGCTTAGAGACTAAACCAGTAGATTATCAAGCCCCAAATCACCATGACTTCAGTTATTTTGGAATAGTAAAAAATCTTGATCTTTACTTTTAAAGTAGGATCTATTTTGAAGTATTCTGTTTAATATTTTGTTTAATTATTTAACTGTATAATACCACCAATGAAATGGAAAGATACCTTGTCCTTTCATCTCTAAAGCATGAAAGGTATTACGCAACTGATAGTTAGTAATAACCATGTAGCTACAGTTTTGTACTGAAAAGGTAACTGAGTTCTCTTTAAGATTGAGGGGGTATGGTGATTTTCAGTGTCTATTAATACAGAGTTGTGTTTTTTAAAAAAACAGAGCCCCATACTGATAAAGATCCTATAGGGTTAGGATTAAGTCCATGAGAAAGTGGACTTTTAAGTCCATTTTTTAGAGCACAGCGTCATTGTGTAAACAGCTTCTAGTAACTAACTGCAAGCTCACCTTTTGTAACTGCAGTCTATATTGGAAGCATATTAACACTTATGTGTAATTGTAAATTAACAGTTGCAAAATATAACCACTTAAGAATAATTTATGCATTAATCTATTGGGGCTGTCCCTCAGCATACTAAAATGTAATAAATACTTATTAAAGTGTTCATTGATAAATTTTGGAATATTAATACTGTTTTATATTTTATAAAGCTGAACAATTGTCTCTGAAAATAAATAATTCATTAAACGTGAACAATGCAGAAGAGTTGGACATGCAAGTCAGAAAAAGAAGTCTACAAGACTACTGGAAGAAAGCAAAAGAAATTTTACACAGACTAAAGTTGATTGAAAAAGAACATGATGAGGTTGGCCTATTTACTGAAGTAGGATAAAACTAAGCAAATCTTCCCAGAGTTTAGGGAGAAAGTAAACACTTAATTTCAGTGTGAATGAGAAAAGTAGGGAAAACATTGGATGTGTGTGAAAATACAACTTGCAACTTTTATCATTACTTTATATCTCACAAAGTTAGAAGTATGAAGGGGAATCCGAGAATGCAGGCATCTCTATTTTTTGGAAACATTTTTGTTTTTTATAGAAAAGCTGGTTTAATAATATTCAGAATTTACATTGGAGAAACAAGAGTTGAATTTATTTTTAATTGTGAACAAATTGAACTTATAATTTTAATATTTGCATGCATTAAATTCCCATGATTGCATAGCTATGATTGGATAAATGATAATGAAGAAACGTGAACATAAATAAAGTTGCTTCATATTTTCCTTGTGCTGTATAACTACTTGGTATCTCTGGGTGTGGAACAGCAAGTTTTTTTTAGCTGGATCTTAAGTTAATTAAATCTCTTCATTTCTAGAAGTGTCTTGCGTGAATACAAAATCCATTGTATCAGCCTGGAACTATCACTTAATAACTTCCCGTTAAACAACTTCAGCAGCATTGCTCTCTTGTTGGCTCTGAACTCAATTGGGGTTTTTGAAGCTTCTCTGGAATTTCCTTTACCTTCAAAGTTAGACTGGTCTATCCTAGCTAATCTTGATACTAGATGTATTTAATATTTTTATAGAGCTTGTATAGTTGCTAACTAGTGTTTTTCAATACAGGAAAGAGT
>NW_010202330.1:12079-21905 GCF_000695765.1 Mesitornis unicolor
TTTGTAGATGGATCTTCAGAAGCCAATATTGAAGCATCAAAATACAATGAAGTGAATCCTGCTGATCCAAAAACTTATGTAGAAAGAACACTTAAAGAAGTACATTGTCCACAGTTGACCTCTAAGTCGGATGATCAGGCTCTTGCTCCATCTGTAAATTTTTCTCCGCTGAAAAATGAAATACTGAACACTATGGAGCCAGTAAATGTATCTACTAGACAAAGTGAACAGAGTCATGTTCCATGTTTAGCTAATGAACTGCAAACAGACAGTGTACTTCAGAGTCACAGTATAAATGAAAAAACTGCTTGTGTGAAAAATAAGTCTATTCCTCGAGTACGGTAAGTATCTTACACTAAAGCAGAAGTACTAAGTTACTTTTCTTTAGTAATTTCCAAATTGAATGTCAGCCTTCTAAATTATCTATTAATAACTGTGTCTTTTTCTCGTAGTGAAAGGATATAGCCTTTTGGTGGCTCACTAGAGAATATTCTGTGGAAGTTTATTTGACATAACAGATCAAAGATTGCAGACACTGTAGTAATAAAAGCTTCTGATCTTTTTTCTGAATGACAGACTTCTGACAGTTGCATAGAGAGCCTGTTACAGACCATGTTCCAATGCCTTCAATATAGGGATGAAGAAGCATCTGTAATTTTTGCCTTAAAATTCTCTACTGGTTCAGTAAATCAAGACTTGATCCATTGGTTTGGTTGAAACCACAAAGACTTCTGTTGTATGCACTTACTAGGAAAATAGTGGTTACAGAACTGCTCTGCAAAAAAAATCAAATTAGAGTGCCTACAAACGAAGCAAACAAGCTCTTCCCTGCTTTTTTCCCCTCGTGTTCAGTTGCTTCTCTGCATGGAAAGGAAAACATACAGCCTTGTTTAGTCATTTGCAGTTGTCTTGCTCATTGCTTTCACACACACGCTTATTTTCCCTTTTTTTTCTGCTTATGATTATCTTTCCTATTGATAAACAAAACATTAGTTGTAGGAATCTTGCAAGGAAATATACAGATTCTATCATCTTGAATTTATATCTGGAATATCCGTCAATGCAAGCAATGAGAGAGTATGAACAAAACTGTGGGGTTTTTTTGGGTTTTGTTTGTGTTTTTTTTTAACTTCCACATTTTTAATGTGCTTTTTTATGTGGCTGGCTGGACCATGCTCCTATGCAGTTTCCTTACTTGCATTATATGGTAACTTTGCAACTACTCATTAGCATAATTTCACACAGCTTTTTTATTTGTTGTTCTAACCTCTGAAGTACAAAACTTTAAATAATTTATTTTTTTTGGGGGGTGGGAGCTATCTCCTTGCATATGTATTTGTGTGAAAACAGGGGTTACCCAAGCATAACCGTGCATGATCGCCATATCATAGGAGCATGTTGTTTGCATAGAAGTTAATCAGTGTAAGAAAAGAAGAAAATTACCTTTTAGAGCAATTGCTACATCTGGTGAAGTCTACAGTTTTTTGAAGACTTAGTGAAAGATTTATGTGCACTAAGTAATCCTTATGTGAAACAGAATTGCAAATTACTCTGAAAACCAACATCCCTTGAAAGCAGGGCATTCCAAATGCTGTCAGACATGCTGAACAGCACTGCAAGGAATGCTAACCACAGATCTCTGGTAAACAGATTTCTAACACAGTGATTACATGCTGGACACTACAAGCCCAGTGACTTGGGATAATTAGAATAAATTTTTTAGTGTTTTATATATTTAATGTGTTTCTTGTTTTAACTTTGGAATGGTTGTACTAATTCAGAGGTAAATGTATGTTGTGGTATTTGACTATTATTTTTTAATTTGTTCACATTTTGATTTTCCCAGTGAACACTTATTTAAACAACGAGCAGAGATTGTTAAAGATACGAAACAGACATGCACATCAGGTACAAATAACTAAACATATTAGTTTCTTAGACAATTTTGTTCTTAATGAGATTTTAATTAGTTTTTTGTACTTTCACCACTACTTTTTATCAGATGTTGTTATACTCTGTCATCTAATTATATATATATATATCCTTTAACTGTTTGCATAGTTTATATTGCATACAGTTTTACTGTAGAATATATATTCAATTCAGAATTGAGATCTGTTCAATAAAATCTTTATTCATAATTCTCATTGATTTATAAAATGTATAATTCTTCATTAGATTAGTATTTGCCAGAATGGTAGCTTTACAGGTAACCAAGCTGATCTCCAGGTTATATCTGTTTAAATGGAGAATAAGTATTATTTCAGTACATCACATTTTTCAGCATCTGATTCCAAATAGAAATGAGGTTTATAGGTCTTAATTAAGCAATGTAAGCTTGCAGGGTTATTTTGTTGAGCTCAAGTTGAAGTAATGTGCTTCAGGAGAATGATGCAAAAGCATTGAATTAAATAATTATTCTGGATTTACAAAAATGTAAATGTGGTCCATTTAACTTCAGGAATTTAATTTGGATTTTCTACTGTTATATAAATTAAACTTTAATAATCCACAAATAGAAAATACAGTTGAATATAGGTATGCTGATACACGAGTACCATGGCAAAAGATAGATTGCATTTTCTTAGTGTTTTTTCCCTTCTTAATTTAGATCAACATTCATTCTATTCAGAGAGAACCAAGGAAGAAAAAAATACTTCAACTACATCTGCATGCCATAAAAAGGCAGATTTAAGGTGTTTAGGTAAATATTATCTTAGGTCTTTCTTTTCTGAGTCCATAAAAGAAACCTTAGAAAGTCAGCAATGCAGTAGATGAACTGACATTACAAAAGTTTTAACACACCTATTGGATTACCTATTCTGTAACTTTTAACTGCTTGCTTTCCTTTTTCTGCCCCTAAAATAAAACAAATATTGAAATAAAGCTTACATATTCCAGTCTATGTATCTTTTTTAATGTGGGCTTACTAACAAACAGAATATACAACAGCTTAAAAGATGACACACTGCTTACAAGAATACTTAAAAGCATATGTTTTCCTCCTTTCTCTGACTGGGAAGAGAGAGGAAAAAGATGCTCGATACCCTCATGTATTCCCCTGCTAAGCCTCCTAACTATTCTGCAGCCCTTCTGTTTTCTTTGCCTTACTGCTGTTAAGTAGTTATTCAGTTTTAAAGTAATCCATGATTGCAGTCCTGAGTTACCACGTCTACTTCTTGAACATGGTCTATCAGTAGGTTATAAGAATGCTGCTGGTACTCAGGATTTGTAAGTAGGTTTTATAATCAAGCCTATGTCTCTTTTTTGTGGTTTTTTTTGGGTTTGTGGGTTTTTTGGGTTTTGTTTTTTGGGGGGATTTGTTGGTTTTTTTGTAGAAAGAAGCTCATAACCCACCTTTGAATGTCATTGAGATATATGAACACAAGTTGTCAAACTACATTCAACCTGAGCTTTAACACTGCTTTATCTTAGGCTAGAATATTGCAGACATGTACCAGCGCACTTCTTGTAACTCCTCACAGTGCAGAAGTTTCCCCTCAGCTAATGTAACTGTGAGAACATCCAAGAATAACAAAACCATAAATTACCCTAGCAATGTCCTCAAAAAGAAAGGAAGGCTTCATGTGAGAAACTGATACCTAAGCTAGACTTAGCATTTATTCAGGTTAATACAAATAACTGTTACAACACAGAGAAAGTTTCTAAGTATAGCAAGGACTTCTTTTATATTTTGGCTTCTGAATAAATGTGTAAAGGGAACTGAGGCCCCTTTCTTCCCATCCCACCAATATTTTGACTTCTGTAGAGGATCCATGCCTCATTTAGTACTTCCAGAGTTGAAGTGCACTTGGTCCCATAGGTCATGCTGAAAACATGCTTTGTTTGGGGTTTTTTGTGGTTTTTTTTGGTTTTTTTTGTTTGCTTCTTTGGTTTGTTTGGTTTTTTTAACAGAGCAAGTACAAAACAAGAAGTATGAAAATACATAAAGTGTAACCTCTTTTGAGATGTTTATAAGGAAAACTGGAAGTCAAATTGTAGATCATAGTGAGCAAAATGAGATGCTGGAATTTGTGAAGACTGCTATAGCAGTCATGCTTGCAATATCCTATTTTTTTTCCCAGGTTGTACAGCAGAAAGTCTGTCCTTCAATAGTATAACCTTTACCAAGATGTTGCAAAGTTGTCCATACCTGTGTGACTGTCACAAAGTCATTCTGGAAGCTGAAGAAAGATATAAAAAGGAACTTCGCAAAATGGCTATTTGTAACAACAGTAGATATATCTCTCATGAGAGTAATTGACTTTTTTTTTCCTAGTAGTTGTAACTGTTGTTTTAAATCATATTTAGAATTCTGAAGTTTTTGGTCTGATTCTGATTGTCCTGCTCTTGTAAACTCACTCACTTAATTTTATTTACCAATGATTTGTACTAAGTGACATCAGAATTTGACACTTCTGTTCTGAGGATCTTGTGTGTTTCTTGGCAGTAGTGAGATATCCTCATCATAGGCTTTGATAAGACTGTCCTGTTTGCCAGAGTTAGTCAGGTACTAATAGAAGGGAATATACTAAGTTGAAATAAGTCTGAATGAATGCATGACATCATAACAAGGCCACTTCATTCTAATATTACATACTTAAAAGAGGCTTATCATTCTTAATTAAATAAAAGTGCATCCTGTATTTTTCTGTTTTAAAAGAGGCATTTTGAAAATTAAATGGGTATTACTGCCATTTGTGCTGATGTCCATCATATATTTTCCAGAAATTCTGCTGACCCCGGTGAGGAAAGAAAGACTGCATACAAAAATACCAACTTTTAGGAGCAAAAAGGATAGTTTCCAAAGTAAGAGTTTGGTTTGGAAATTAATGCAAAAAGCCCTTACTAAGTAATTCTTTTGCATGACTTTAGCATGTGAGGCTGTGGATAGGTAATTATGTTGGTGTTTTTTTCATCTGCTATTTTTCAGGTTTGTGGCATTAGTTTTTAAAGTGGAGAAGTATAGTCAGGATTAGAATGCAGTACAGTTGCTTGTTCCTGGATTCAGGATCACTCTGTTACACAGTTACAGCCACGTTATCCTATTATACCTGCTTCGAGTTCTGCTTGGAGCTCTGACTAGGGCTCGAGTCTTTGTGTGCTAAATAGCTAAAAGGGTAACCTAAACATATACAACAATAATGGAGCAAGTAACTGAAAACAACCTATCAGAAAATAAAGTACAGGAGAACTATTTACTGGTATTTTTTAAGACACAGCTGTCCATTTGTAAATAGTAGAACACTATATGTATACTTTATATACTTTTACAGTATGATGGTTATAATAGTTTTCCTCACTCTGCAGATACATATATTTTACATAATTGACAAGGAATTTTCTTAAGAAGAATGTGGTATTTGTGGGTACATCCTGCAGAGCTCCAACTACAGTCATACGTTACTGCATTTATCAACTAGTAACCAATACTGCTTCTTATGACTGATGACCAGAATTTTAAAGTAGACTGAAGTAGCTCTTTAAATCAGTACTTTAAATCAAGCCACACATCAGAAGTTTTTAGTCTCCTATTTCCAAAAACGTTGTTTACAACATTATTTTATTTTTTTAATTTCTGGTAAAAGCTAGTAGATTGATCTCTAAAATTTTAAATTATTTTCTCCTCCAGATTCAACAATTAATTAATTTGGCTATGATAGCTATGGAGATCTTTTAAAATTTTAAAACCCAAACAACTATTTCATCTCAAGAGAGCATTACACTAATATATTACTTTTAGCAAGTAAACATTTTCTGAAGTAAACGGAATTTTCCAGTCTTTCTTCCAAGACCAGATACTAGTATGGCTCAAAAGATGGTTCTCTCTTAAATTTCAGTTAAGAAACGTTACCTGTGTTTTGTGCTTTTGTTTTGTTTTGTTTTGGTTTTTTGTTTGTTCTGTTTGTGGTTTTGTTTTGTTTTAAGAAAGATCCATAATGTTTTATTGCCTGATTTTTTTTAAGGTATTCTTTTGACTCCAATTAGAAAAAACAAATTTAATACTTCAAATAGAGATGAACATAATAAAAATACCAGGTTGACTGATGACTATAACTTGATACCTACATATGAAAACTGTGAGTACTACTGGAAAATTAATTCTGTTCTTTTAAATTTAGGTGAGGGCATTGAGAAAAGCACCTATGCTTGCTATTGGAAACAAATGGCTAAAAATATAATCTATTATATTAAGTATTATTGATGTTTGAGTTAATTTCCATTAATTGCTAGTTGCTTCCAATGCATAATCCTTGCATTGATGTCAATGATGAAAAAAAGATCTAATGAAAATATTACTAATAAAGCACTATTTACATATTCAAGTTCTTGAAAATAAATGTTCCTGTACAACACTATATTCAATTTTACAGTACATTTCAGTTCAAGTAACTAAGAGGTGCTCTTGTTCACAATTTTGTAGCTTTCCAAAAAAACCAAGATGGTAACTTGAAGAGACGGAGAGTCAAAGAAATGTGCAACCGGGAATGTCATTACTTAAAAAAAAATTGCATATATTCACTTGACAAAGATGAGGTTAGTTATGCAAAGCCTAATCACACACACATGTATTTATAGATGCCCAAATAAAACCACTGTGAACTGCATAATTTTTAAGTGACCTTTAACAGGAACCCAGTAGCAAAGTGAATCTTACTAAAAAGATACTCCTCTCTCTTGATTCTACTCCAGTCATACCGATTTATCCCTGAAATTAGTTAAGTATTTTTCAACTGACAGTCCTGTCTGAATGGTGGCTGTGGAGGTGTGCTTCTTCCTGCACTAATTAAAATCTGCTTAGTATAGCGATAACAGAAACCTAAAGGAATAAACATACTCAAGGTATAAATTATGGAGGCACGGCAGAAATGAAGGTAAAGGTCATGGAAAAATACTGTATTTCAGTAAGTGGGTGACAGTGAAGAAGTCTTGAAGAACCACTGTTACCTTGACAAAGTGATTACTTCTGTAGAACGATTTAAGATTGTATTGTCAGTAAAATGTGTTATTTCCAAATATGAAATAGTATGTAAATTTATGTAATTTTTAATTATGCCAAAATAAATATTTGCAGAACAATGAAATATGTTCTCTGGACGTGAACACAAGAACTTTAAACAAGAGAAGAACCCGAAAAGATTTCACGACTGAAGAAATTAACTGTCTTTTGAGTGGAGTAAAGCAAATGGGTAATCACTGGAATTCAATTTTGTGGTCCTATCCCTTTCAGAAAGGACGGACAAGTGTTGATCTTTCCAAGAAATACTACAGGTTGCAGTTGCAAGTAATCATAATTTAATTTTCTGCTACTCATACATGCTGTGAGCTCAGTTTTCAGCTTTTGCCCCTGCCTGAACTGCAAAAAAAAATACAGGGCTTCAGAATTTGCAACCCATGGGATTGTGCTTTGAGTCAGTTCAGTGCTATGCATGCTAAGCATTAGAATGGTCTCCAGTGTTATTCAATCAGGGCTTGTGCTTGGAGAGAGAGAGAGAACTAAACTGGGAAAATACTAGAGAGCCACCTGGCACCTATCCTACAAAGAGGCTAAGAATTTCAGTCAAGGACTCTTAAGTTAATCACTATGTTTATTAGGAGGTTGATATTTTCTCTGTTCAGTCACATTTTCTGATGATACTTTGTGAAAATCTCCCTGGCTTTTTTCACCAGGTTTAATATGTACACTGCTTACACAGAGATACTCGTCTGTGGATGAAGAGGATGGCTTTTCTGCCATGCTTTGGATATGCGTAGGAGTGTTTAGTGGCAAGCATTTGTCTACTGAAACATTTCCTAAAATTCTGCAGTGTTTTGTGTTAATATTTGTCTTGATATTTTATCTTTTATCTCCATTTTATAGAGACAAGAAAGAAACAAAGATCATCAATGACATCTTTCAAGAGTATTTTGGGTTGTGTTGCAGAATGTTGAAGAACAGCATTATTAACAGTGAGGTATTGTCACAACTCTATGACCCCTTAGAGAATTTAGATTGGTTTGGACTCATGTTTTTCTCTGATAACATTCATTGACAGGGCTGTTATGCTTTGTAAATTTACATTACAAGTAATTAGATAAGGTGGTGTTCTTTTAACATAGCTAACAAAATCTTTTTTAGCAAAATTTATGGGTTGTATTCAACTTCATTTAACCTTCTTGAACATTTGATTTATGTGACGTTTGATTTATGTAACATTTGATTTGGCTTTCTGTTTGACTCTTGTTATAGTTTGCTTTATAACATTTGTAAGAAAAGGCTCTATTGCTAAAATGAATATTTCATGTCAGAAACTAATAAGTGTTAATGTTGTGTCTGAATTTGTTTACTTTTAGTCAGTGAAATGTTAAGCAAGTAGAATATTTTGTCGTGTTTAATGTGCTGTATGTGCAGAAAAATATATCTATGTTAGAAAACATCAAATGTGTGTTTAAACACTGCTGTGTATAGTAGGCAAATCTTAGATTGGTGCCGTAAGTCAATCGAAGTAGAAAGCTTGTGGAGATGTCAGAACTTCTGCGTAGCGGAGGGATGTGTGGTTCAGCTGCAGCATTTCTTGACTGATATTACTGGCTGGGGTAACATTCCTGGACCTACACAAACTACTTTAGTCTTGAACTAATTAGAAAGCAGATGCTGACAAAATTTGGCTTCTGTTTACAGTTGGACATCTTTTGGTGTTATTCAAGTGAGTGAGCAGAACCACTGTTTCTGCTTACTACACAATTTTTATAGAAAGCTTTAGTAATTTGATTTTTCAGTAATAGCCTTAGTATTTAATTTGTATTTTTATCAATTCTGATAAAGGAATGATTAATTGATAGTTGATTTATTATGGAAAAAGTTTAGTTATCTTCTTAGCACTAGGTTTTCACTACAACGTAGCTTAAATGCTTAAAAAATGCAAGATAACAGAAAACTGAAATACTTGCAATAAAGATTATGCCAGTGATGTAATAAATAGGTCTTCTAATATTTTCAACTCTTGCAGTTTTTTTTAGATTATTAAAATATTCAAGCCTCTATAAAAGATGTATTTGAATGGAGCTATTCAAAACAGTGTAGTTAAATATCGGCATATGTATTTGCAGAAACGGAGACAAAAGGGCTACCAAGGAGCAGTGTGCACGATGGGGATTTTGGCGTAAATCTTCACTTGCCACAAAGTCAGAATGTCACAATCCTGACAATTTGCCTAATTTTAGGCAAATCTTCCAAGTTAGGTTGAGGATCTCTGGAGTCCATAACCTAATCCCCTTTTCAGAGCAGTGCTCGTCTCAAAGTTAGTCAAGTTGCTCAGCGCCTTGTCAAGTTCTGAGATCTTCAAGGATGGAATTACCACAGCCTCTTGGGGCAACCTCTTCTGTTGTTTCAATTACTCTCGCAGTGCAAGTTGCTGAAAAAGCCATCTTTAAAACATTCTTGTATAATCCAAAAGGGAAGAGTCGTGGGTTAGAAGCAAGCAGAAACCTGTTCTGTGAATCTGTGCAGGTTAATTAATATTTTTCTCTCCTTTTGCTTGATGGCACAATCTTGATAATGTTAATTTTCTTGCATAAAATGCTTTGAACTCCACACATAATGGGAATCATTAATTATTCTTGTGCAGTTATATTTTTGTCATTTTAATGCTGCTTAAGCTACCCAGCACAATCTTTTAGCACCTTGAAAAGGTGAATTGACCTTACAAAAAAACTTGAACTTGCATTGTAGCGCTATTAGAAGAACAGAAATTACTGGCAGAGTGTAAGAATTCGGGTGGCAACTAAAGCTTGCTTCAGTAGGAAATATTTTAAAACGGGTAATAAATGAATTAACTCAGCTCTC
>NW_010202331.1:0-3538 GCF_000695765.1 Mesitornis unicolor
CCTAATATTCTGTGATATGTAGCCAGGCTGCCAGCAAGGCTGCTAAGAGCTGAATTACTTTTCATCTCTGTCTACAGAAAAAGCTTGAAGGTAGTGTCCTAAGGCAGGAAGAATCCACTCCACCGGCAGCACCAGTTCCACTTCTCCCCTGGCTCAAGCCAGCAAGAGGATAAAACTACCTCCCGTACCTTCACCACCATAGCAATAATCTCACCAACCACCTCTCTTGGAGCCATTTATCCTCATGTTTAAGATTCTTCTTACCTGAGATCAGCCTCTTCCTCAAAGTATGCCCACTCCCAGCGCTTCACTAGGACATTTAAATACTTCTGATTCTGTCTGAAGCAGAATAAACACACTTTCTCAGCAAATGCTTTTCTTGAAAATGCTCTCCCCATGGACACAGACTAATTTTTTTAATTTTTTTAATTTATTTTTTTAAATCTGTACCACATTCTCGAGCAGCCTCTGGAATAGGAGATGGGACCATTTTTGTAAGGAGCACTGAGCACAACAGGATGTCCTATATGACACTACCATCATACACCCTAGCCAGACTATTACAATTTTTCAAACTGAGCTTTAGGCACCCAACCCAGAAGAACAGAGGAGACAGAGGACCTCAGAAGCTGTTAAAGTCTCATGACTTCTGCTCCCTGGTGGTGGCATCAGAACCAGCAAAGAGACCTTTCCCTGTAACTCATGAGCATGAAGTTAAGCATAGCTTTAGCTACTTGTAATTTGGAAGAAATAGCCAACCTACTTACATAGCAGAATGCCTCCATACAGATTTGGGTCTGATGGCAAAACTGCCATGCAGCAAGTCCTCCCTTAATGCTCTCAGAGCAAACGTTATTAATGGTTCAGCTCACTGTTTCCAGAGATCCTATTATTTTTATTAAAAATCCCACATATGCAGGAAGTTCTGAGGGCAGAAAGCCTCAAGCATACTGGCAGGACACTAGATGAGGATGGCCTAGGCCAGAAAGGTTGCTTAGGGGCTAAGTAAGCCAGAGAAAACAGGCAGTGTGGCCAGGTTTGAGACTCGAGCCAGAAGGGCAGTGAGCAGCCTGGCATTAGCATCTCACTGAAATTTGTGAGATGTCTCCCTCCCTCCTCAGAGAACCCAGAGCTTCACACCAGCACAATGGATTTCTGTGGCACAAATGGGAACACAAACTGGCAGTGTGAAATGCAATCCCCACCTGAGGTTCCTCCCATCCCTTGCCAGAGTCTCCTTTCCAGCTGCCACGTCCCTTTGCGTGAGCAGTGAAACAAAGCCAGTTTCACTCCCACCATCTTTATGAAACAGAATTAGCAGTTTCTCTACTCGTCCTCTGCCCAGCGCATCTACAAAGGCTTTTTTGAATTTCCATTAAAAATAATAATGCATTTCGTTCTGCTTCACAAGGCCCATTGCTCACCTGCCCACATCTCTTTCAGACTCCACTAGTCTTCCTTTCTTTCACCAGCATAATAATTTTGTGCTCTCATCTTTTCCTTCCATTATTTGGATAATTGTGGACACGTTTTTCTTGCTGAGATTCACAAAACAACTCAGTCAACCTTTAACACAGCAGAGCTGATACAGCTGTAGAAGCGGGAAGGAATGACTGTGCTATTTGGTCCCCACACCACACGGGTGACTCTGTAGTTACAGCTGATCGGTCTCAAACCTGAAGTGGAGATTCATTCTTTGAGTCCCATGTTGCAGAGACCAGGGCTGGTATGCAAAGTGCTACAGAGACTCCTAGCAGAGCTGGAAGTGAGTCTGTTATGGTGCATTGGTTTTTCTGTAAGGTTTGATGTCCTCATACAAAATTAGCACACAGTAAACCCAATCTTTTAAAACCAAACAGGAAACAAAAGCCCTCTGAAGGATCATGACAGAACCAAGTAAAATAGGCTCATACTTCAAGAGATTCCCTAAGGCATCAGTTCCTTGTGCCTAGAGAGCAGCTGAGAAGAGAAACTCCCTCTGGAGGCTGCTAATGCCTCCCTCTGCTTTCTGAAAAGGATGAGAAAGACAGGCTCCCTCTTTCTTCCTTTTCCATTTTATTCATTCACCAGCATTTGCATTGCGAGCTTACACAGTCTGCACTATTCCTGAATGTTCAAGAGAAGGCAGGAGGAGCTCCACTCAACCCTGCGGTCTCAGCAAAGGCTGCATTCACAGCTCATCACTCATTGGAACAGAAAAGTCTCATGTGTAAGCTGCTGTCATGCAGGAGTTGGTGTAAAAAGCTGCCAGAGGAAACCTTTTTCTTGGCACACCACCACCTAACGCTTCCATAAATCCATGGGATTAGTCTACATATATTGTAACATCTAATTTGTTAATAATGTGTATCATGCACATGACATGTGCACTTGTAAGATGTCATATACGCACGTATTAACACAAAAGATGATAGAATTGTATCATGCATATATGTATCATACCTAATTACTAGACATTACTTCAGACATACCTGGCTTTGCCTATGCCTTTATCTTTAGCATTCACTGAGTATGCCTTAAGGGTCCTGATTTTCCTAATCTTAAATGTAATCTTTAACCTTCATTTTACCCCCCCAAAATTGCTACCCCGAGTGCCTCCTGTCATATTACTTATTCAGAGTTAAAGACAGCCCATCTACCTCTTGCTCTCCTGATTCTCTCTGTTCACAAGCAGCTTTGCTGCTTTTCTTTTTCTGTTCACCGAGAATAGCCTGTAATGGCTCTCCCATGGATCCTCACTACTCTCGTGTCTCAGTCCAAGCATGACGGTTGGAATCAGGTGCCTCGCTGAGAGCAGTGACTGGTGGCTTTCATTAGCTGAACTGTGCTCAAGGTGCTAAAGCTCCAACAAGTTTTGCCTTTTATTCTCCTCTGCTCCTACAAGAGAGATCCTATAAAAAAAAGAGAGAGGCCTATGAGTGGGTGCCTTCAAAAACACACCAGATCCTACACCTCAGCAACCAAATATCTCTTTAAAAAGACACATTAAAAGGAAAGAGAGGGTGAAAAACAAGTAGCAGTTACAAGAATTGGGCTACAGAGAGAGGCCAGCAAGACGGGAATTTTACTTGCCAAGTAGGAACTTAAACTGATTAGCTTCTAGTAGCCTAGAGTGAATGTTGGCACCAATTTCACTTAAAAGCTGCTAATATTCTTCAAAGCCATTTTTTCCAGCTGCCAGAAAATACAGCCACATTCAAACACCATGAGAAAGCATACCAACTTTCAAGCAACTGAGCTGCAGCCAAGTTCCCATGACGGATGGCACCTGGCGTTGACCACATCAGAACTAGGTTGTCAGAGCACAACTACTTTCTCGCCCAGCAACAACAGGTCTTGCACACCCAACCTGGCACCAGTTGTGTTCATAGGCACTACAAGCTGCTGGCTCCAGTCCGGCACTCAGCACGTGACATACAAAGTCATGGCACTGTCTCCAGCAGCAAACACACTTCTTGTATCAAATCTATAGCATCAGCCATGCCTGTACCAAGTCCATAAGGCTCTGAGGTTGCACATAGAACTGAGCCTCCTGCTG
>NW_010202331.1:3569-39291 GCF_000695765.1 Mesitornis unicolor
TGCTGAAAATAAAATCTGGATCTCTCAGCACCAGCTCAGACCCTTTCTGTCTGGACAGGGACTGACAATGGAGCCTGCCACAAAGCAGCCAGTGGAATAGACCCAAGTATGTGACAAAGCCATATGAACAGACCAAATCCTACTGGACCAAGCACTGGCTGCTATTATACTCTCCCAGCTCTCACTGATGGCAGGAGGTGGCTACATTAACTTGACCATAACAAATGGTTTAGGATTCGAGGGCTGGTATTGCATTTCTGAAAGGCTCTTTCAGACAGTCACTGTCCAACCTGCTCAAAGACCATCAGCTCACATAACAGAGAGAAAGCTGAGTCAAGCCCCTTAATGTACAGATGCTGCTTGCTGGCTGCATTGTCATGTTCTCCTTTCAAAACTTCAGTTTCAGGAAACAAAGGGAAAAGCAAAAGAAGGAAATGTGGTAGCCACCAGTTTAGCTTGCAGGGCAAACATGAGCCTCTCCAGCTTCATACAAACAGTATGACTCCAGAGCTGAGCAGCTTGTCTGACTCGTATCCTATTTGGACTGAAAAAAAAGGGAAAAAATAAGACACAGACCAGCATGCTACATAGACAGGGCTGTCTTCTCTGCATCAGGCTGCAGTGAAGTAGACACAAAATGGCAATAGTTTCTAGCAGAGCTCCAGAAGGGATGCTAATGTCTCCCAGCAAGGCAGACAAGCTCCACCAAAGCATCCAGATGGCCACACACAGAAGGAAGTCTGTGAGAGCTGGACAAAGACCTGAGCTTGGCAGTGTTTGTAACAGCATCTGAAACAGCCTTTCCAGAAGCTGAGACACACAATCTTGATTTCTGGAAACTCTAGAAACCAATTTGCAAGGAAGTGAAAGCACAGAGTTTACACATTCAGGTCTCTGTCCCATGGTGGTGAATACAGCAGGCAACTCTATTAGCAAATTTGTAGCCTTCTGACTTTGCACTGTCTTGGTGGAGAAACCTGTTACAGCAACCAGGGATGTAATTAAACGTAGTCTGCACATGCATGAAGAAAAATGTACTCACAGACTGAGAATACAGAAAAATAAGATGTGACTTAAGGCTAACAAAAAGAAAGAGCTCACCAAGGAAACAAGATTGTTTTAACAGTAACAGCCACTGGGTGGTAGAGTCTGCTACCAAGAGATGTGGTCAAGAAAGTGCTGCTGCAAGGAGCCAACAGTGGTTTGGGTAGAGTAGCAACGGTGCTAATCCCAGGAAGCCCAACAGATCCTGGAGGTCAGTTATACCCCAATGGTCCCTTCTCAGCCCCAGTCTCGCAGTTCATAGAAAAGCAAAGCAGAAAGACAAACAGGGTTACACCAAAACCCCAATCAAAATGACAGACCTGATAATACATTAAAAATACCATTCCATGACAGTGTACATCAGTCAATATTGGCAGAGGGCTAAAATTCCTAACTTTTCCTTCTCATGTATAATATGAGCAATTATTTCAATTAAGGAAGAATAATGAACCTAGAAGATGGTCCGAACACTATCATTATTAAAAAATCAGGTTAGAAAATATTTTCTTGCTATTTTTCCTTCCAATACTCACACCATCGTGGAATTCCAGTTCACAGCTCCTGCTACTGACAGCAGTGATCTTCAGTTGTGTTCAACTAAGTTTGCAGAGTCTTGGGAAACTACCCAAATCAAATTTCAGCACCTTTTTGGGAATGCTCATGCCTACCAGCAGACAGCTAGTCATGTGCTGTATTAAAGTACATTCTCAACTGGTTTCGCTCTGGATTAGGCTGCTGCTTTCAAAAATGCAAATGTTAACAGCCAGAACAAACTTGGCTTGGTGAAGTTAAGCTTATGTGTAAACTGAAATGCAGTGGACTTTCATTACAACAGCTCAACCATTTAAAAGGATGAAAATGACAAGATAAGGCACATTTTTAAAAACAAATATTGGAACACTCAACCTGTATTTTATTATGTTTGCCCCGTCTGACACTTCTACTGCCGCATATAAATGAAACTAACATTTCTTTAACACAAAAACTGGAAGCGATCAAAAGCCTTCTGGACTGCTACAACCCTTGTGGGAAATCTGCCTGCCTCACGGTCACGGCAATGCAAAGTTGTGATGCATGGCAACTGATTGCACTGTCCTCTGAGCACAACCCAGGTGACAAGCAGGCTTTCCTGTGTGTGCCTAGGACAGCAGACTGGCACACAAGGGAGATGCACGATCCAAAACCCTTTGTACATAGAACGCTCACATGCAAAGCCAGGAGATTCCCACTTTAGTGGAGGATGCCCTGCAGGAAGAGCAGCAGTGTCTAGAATGGGCTAGCACATGTGTGCTTTTGGTAATATCAACCACTTCAAGTTTTTAGTCTGCTCTTCAAGTAGTGTATTTCTTACATCTGGCATGCAAAATACTGTAATAGTGAAGAACGTCCCATTTTGATTTAAATGAACACATTTCTTTCCAAATGGGAGACCGTAAGTTAAACAAACACATTTCTGTCTTTGCACATGAAAGCATTGTTTTGTCACAGATGTACAGTATAATACATTTATTTTCTCAATTGTTTTGTATTTGTAAGGCGCTGCCAGTTATTTGGATGGGTTTGTAAGGATGAAGCAAATTGCTCTGTGGGGCTCTATTCAGGGAACATAATATTCCCACAAAAGCACCATAATTCTGCATGCAGCAACACAAACTACCCTGATATTGTAGCAGCTGGCAGGGTGGATAGTGTTAGCATTATCAAAACCAGCATGGCAACTTACTCCACAACCCCCTTACATGCATAAATTAATGATGAATGTACATTGATTAATCCCCACCCAGACTCCAAGGAACCCTGCCTTCCCTGCAATATAACTTTGAACCTCACCACAGTTATTTTGTTAGGCCACAAGGTCTGGGGAGCACTTCAGCTTTTTCTTGAATCGCATTGGCCTTGCCCAAGCCTCTTAAGCCTTGCTTGTATATGCACGTTGGGGAAGATTAGGGACTACACTACAGCCCCTAAACCATGGGGAACAGCCAAGAACAAGGAATTATATCAGTCATGTGCCAGGCAGTGCGTTTTGGGAGGTCTGCCACACAGAAAGCTGGGAGGAAGAAGATCCTGTCAGGGATCACAACTATGTTTCAAGAGTTCCCTATAAATTCATCTGTACACCTATCCTTCTGACCAAGTAACTCCCTTCTTTGGATATACAGTATGGCATAACACTATCACAGACACTTTATGTGACTACATTTTTCATCACAATACAACAGGCTGGAAGTATGCACAGACTCAATGGACATTGCTGCCCCAATATTCTCAGACTTCTCCATCCATTTGCCAGCTTCCTACACAGCTCTCTCTAACCAGTACCCACCTGGCACATTCCAGCTTCCTGAAACATGACCACAAAGGCCCTCCTTCCTACCCATCTTTAAGTCCTTCTGGTTATACAGAAATGGGTTTAAAAATTAAAAAGAAAGGAAAATACATGTTCTTAATGCAGGCTGACTAATCCAAGTTAGTTAACTCAGTTTAAAGTAGGAGTGAAGACAAAGCAGGTTGTTCTGGAGGCTTGAGGAGGACATAACGTGGTAATTCACATTTCATGTCAGCTTGTTTTCTGTGATACTGAATGAGTGCAATGCCTTTAGCATATGTGGGTAGATAGGTAGGTTCATACAAAGTATCTAAGACAACAATAACGATACATAGGCAGACTGAATATCTAGATCCGATAGGAAAGCTTCCTGTTTGACTTCTACCTCTCTAAAATACCCCTGCAGTTTCCTATGTCGGTTGATTTGACCTTTAACTAAAGGCACATCTTCACTTCTGTGGGTAACCTGTGGAGCTGCTTAAATCAAGCTTCACTTTGCACACTAATGACTCCTCTCAGCCTATGAATATGCTTTTGGGTGCTGCTTCTATTATCACATACAAGCTCAGCCTGAGCAAATCCTGCACAGCCTAGTTTATATGAGCAGGTGCACTGAAATTGAGCAAGAGAGGAAAATCTGTCTCAGCAGAAGCAGTGGAGGGGGGCCTTAAAGAAACAACCACCATTTGCTTTATACATATTGTCTCCTACAGGTATGAGAACTGGAAGTTCTGTGAAGAGGTCTAACTGATCAAGATGCCAGCTTTAAGGTCTGGTCTCTACTGGAATCTTTTATCCAGAGAGTTTGTTTGGGATCTCATGCTTCTTCTAAGTCCATCACCTGTTTGTATGCAGCATCATTTGCAGTTTTTCTTGATGCAGTAACACCCAATAATCAGAACTGACAATAAAAACAATGCAGAAAGGAATATGGGCTAAAAAGAAATCTCAACCTTCTAGATTTTTTGCAGGATCATTTTAGTTTTGATCAGTCAGCTCTACTTGTGGAAGCCAGGCAAGAGCTGACTCAGTGAACACACTGAGCGGTGATTACCCACAGCAACCTAATGATGGCAATGACGATTTTTGGTAGCTTTAATACCACTGCTGAACATCACTGGAGGAGACAGAACAACAAAGAAGAACCCTGCAATATATTGCTATGCTCATTACTGGACCAGTAGAAATCCTGCTGGCAGAGTCCTGGAGGTGGTGTTGAGAGTTTGCCTTTGTTGGAGCTTGGGGATGGCAGAAAAAGGCAGTGCCACTGTAACAGAGCATAGCTTTCTCAAAATGCTTTTCAGCTGAGTTCTCTAAGCTCTTTGCAAAGGTGAGTCAGGCCATTATCCATGTTTTGCACATCTCCATGTGACTTACCCAAAGTGACTTACCAAAAAGGAGCCACCTCTCAAGATATCCAGCCATCTTTTCCAATTTGCAGCCTGTCATTCATCAAGCTACAACAACAGATCCCTCAGAAGGCAGCAGCCTCTCACCACTGAGATGACAGCGAGCAAACCCCACAAAAAAACCCCACAGGAGCTGGGATTATTTTCCTGCTGCTGACTGTTACCTGAGTAAATTCTACAGAGGCTGTTCCCACAAACAGATGTCAGAGGCAAAAACATGGGGCAACCTATGGGTGTCAGCATCCCTGTGATGACAAAGAAATGGTGCTGCTGTAGAGCCAGAACGTACCCATTGCATGGGTGGGCTGACCCCACTGCCAGTCACAGCAAAGAGAATAATGACACAGAAATAATTCTATAGGAGTAAGGAGATTATCTGTGCATTTGCTAGCAAGGTGGATGAGGGTGTTACAGAATCAGGTCAGCTAAGGTTATTCACCAAATTCAGTTACACTTAAGACACCAGGCTGGTGGGGAGCAAGGGAGAAGAGGTAGCCAGTGTGGCTGGGTGGAAGCACAAAAGCAGGTGAAACAGATTTAAAGGAAGAATTGAAGTAATAACTTCTCAGAATAAGACAGCAATTGCAATGAAATACACCAATATCATATGGCAATCAATACAGATTGAAAATGTGTCAGTTTTACAAAACACCTCCCCATTTCAAAGTGGGTCATTAATAAACAAACAAATAAAAAAGTTAAATTATTCATTGCAGTTAAACCTCTTGAAGCCGAAGCTTTCTATGTCTCTAGAGTTAAAGTTATTGAATGACTTCACGTCTGAAATGAGCAAATGAAAAAGAAAACAAATCACGCACACAGCGCTGAACTCGGCACCACTGTTTTTCTCCAGGTGACCACTAAGGGTCTCTCTCGCTTAATATGGGCCACAGCAGAGATTTTTCTCCCTCTGTCATGGTATTTTGTCATCCAAACTCATCCCTTCCCCCATCCATGCTACCTCATCCCCCAGTTCCTCAGAACACCAAACCACTAACACTTTGCATCATCACCTCTTACCAGTCTCAAACGAGTGGTTAATGACACATCTTTCTGGGGTTTTAAGTGCATGCAATCCCGCACGCAGCCTTTCCTGGGCAACATAGGATAGAGCCACAGCAATGAGCACTGTCTGTGATCTGTCTGCATGGTCACAACATCTGTACCTGCCTGAGACATGTGTACACGTGGGCCAAACATGCCTCATTCTAGAGGCAAACACATCCTTGCCTCTCAAAGGCTGCAATCATCAGCACAATACCAGACTCCATGGTATGGATTCTAGCCTCACATGTCTGGATGCATGGACAACAAATGAGAATGCCAGTGGTTACAAAACATGAACTATAAGTAACTAGTAGGTAGTTATGTAGGGATGTGTCTGTGTGGCTGCGCTTCCAACATCAACAGAAGGAAGAGCTCTGCCTATTGAGTCACCAGCAGCATTTCCGTCCAGCCCTTGGGTTTTCCCGACAGGTCTCCCCTGTGAGTTACTGCCCAGATCCACAGCAGCTGAGCTCATAAAAGCTGCTGAGCTCACACCTCCAGGGAACAGGGCTCCAGTCCCCACAGCCAGAAGAAGTTTCCTGGCCATGACCATGCTCAAGGACGCAGCGCCTCATCAGTTTGTTCACTACAGCAACTGAAACAAACAGTAACCACACCCCAGTCCCAGCCACACCACAGAAGCTTCAGACATACCATGCCATAACCAAAAAAAAGGGCTGCTGAAGTCACCCAAGAGTTTTATAATGCCCCATCCCTTTGGTTACCCATGAGTCCCAAACTATCCATAGCCTGAGCACCCCCATGTAGGAATTAAGTCAGCACCTCCCCTGCAGGACTAGAATTTGGCTAATGAGAGATAGTTAAATGAGAGGAAGAAATTTCTTAATCAGAGACCAGATACCATCTAAAAACTGCAGAGTTATGCCAGATCTTGGCATTATCACAAGGTGAAGAATACACAGCTGGGCATTTTCTTTTGTGTCTCTTCAGAGAAAAGGCTACCTGAATTATTCTATACTGATGTCATTTCTGTCATATGCAATAGAAAGAGAGAGACTTTTGATTTACTTTCCTGTTTGTCCAGCTCCTTCCATTTATGTTTTTCTTCTTTTTCCTATTCCATTCTCATACTGTTTCTACTACTGTCCCCATCCCTTCCAACAGAGCCAAGTGGTGAATGCATGCTCATCTGAGTACTCCACCTAATTCCCCACTACGCATTTCTCTCAACAGATTTGTTAGCCCAATAAAATAGTCACTAAATGGTTTTCAATGATAAGTAGGACTTGGTCCTCTGAAAGCTCACCTCACGGGATCAGATGCCAGATCACATGAACAAGTTAAAGCAACACGTTTGATGGGGAATAGAGGGTACTTACCAGTGCTCTGCAGTAAAGCAACTGCTCAGTTGGCCATAGGCTTTTCTGTACTACTGCAGCAGCACCTTTATATCTCTAATAGAACTAGATCACCAGCAGAGTAATTTTCCAGGCCTGCAGAACATCTGAAAACATTTCTGAAGACCAGATAAGAGGAAGCTGAAGAGTTCAGCTTCAGAACTGCATGTGTCCCCAAAACAATAAATGTTTTGAGTGATCAGCACTTTTAGGCAGTGAAACAAATGAGTGTGTCCATTCCCAGGGGAAGTGGGAAGCAAGCAAACTCCGTTCCTCTATTCCATAGTGTACAGGAAATCTGAGTGATTGATGGCAGCAGAGTAGGGAAATGCACATTCAGCTTATATTTCCAATGTAAATGACTTGCCACCTCACCCTTCTGCTTCCTGTTCCTTCACACACTCTGGCTGATATCTGTAGTACTTGTGCATTAGGGAGTATGAAAGGAAAAAGGACAATCCCTGTTAGACTGCTTTCCCCCTCCCTAATTTAAATGAGCAAAGATAACACACGAAAACAAAAGTAAAATAACTGTTCAAGCCTGAGCTCTTTTTGCCCTTAGAGTCAGCATGGTGATATAGGGACTATAGGAATCCTGCAGTGCTGCTCCCAGACCCCACTAAAAGACAGCCATCTGTGTCAGGTGCAGAAGGCTCGTCCCTGCTCTTACAGAATTTATCCTTGTAGTACAAAGGGCAAAGCCATAAGCAAAGCAGCCTCTTAAAATGCTGCGCACTGTTCGAGGGATCTGCCCGGTTCACAGGGACGCCGAGATGCAGCGATTGCCAAGGCAAGAGAACAGACCTAGAGGAACGCAGTGAACATCCGCTTGCAGAAGGCGTGCCCCTCTTCTTTCCCAGGCAGCTCAGTGAGAGGTGCTTATTTTTACAAAGCAGGCTCTGAGATCTTAAAGAGCTGATGTTGTCGTGGCGCCCTAAACCAATGAGTATGTGACCTACTCGTTCCCACTCTGTCCCCTGACCTTTTCCCATAGCATTCTCCAAAAGCATCACATGAAAAATAGCCTTTCTCAGCTCTCCAGAGGCTTTGGAGACAGCATCAAAGCTCTGCACTTATAAACAATTCCGGCTAGGCCAAAATGCCATTCCAGCACCAGGGGTTCTGGGACTTGTAAGCCTGTCGCAAGGAATTGGAGGGAGAGGGGGCAGGGAAGAGGCAGCACGTGTTGCCAGGCAAAGCAGAAGGCGAGGGCCAAGCAGCTGAGCTCCATGAAAACCCCGTAAGCTGAGACTGGGTTTATCCATGAACCTCAGAGGCTACACAGGATCTCTTTTTTGCCTTCTTCCTTTTTACAGAGAGCTCACAAGCTTTCTGAGGCTGGAAGTAATTTACTGCATTGATCCTTCTGCCTAATCCTCCATTCTTTCCCTCCTCCTCTCATTTTACACATCTACTTAGACTCCATCACCTATCCTGGTGGTACATTTACAGCCCAGGTGGAGATGAGGAACTTGACAGACTGCAGAGGCACAGTCCTTGAGCATCGGGACTAGTTATTTGTTGACTCCTCAGGATTTGAAGATGAAAGAGCAGCTGGGCAATGAATACCTACAGGAATCCCTGTCAGCTCCCTCTGGTGTCTCACACCATCCCTGGCACACTCCTGCCTTTTGCTAAAAGGCTGAGAAAGCTTCAACTGTTCCCAGTTTTTGTGTTTCCTCGTATCTCCAGATCTAGTTTCCCTTGGCAATGCTTGCAGGCACTCCTTGAACGCCTTATAAAAAGCAAATGCTGCAGAAGGCACTCCATAATTGAGTACTACTTTTCTTCAACCATCGCTTTATTCCTCTGACTTCAATCTATTCTTAATTTTTTCTGCATTTTTTCCTTTGTCCTTCTGACTGCACTCTCCTATTCCTACCACAGGGTACAGACAAGGCCTTCAGTTGGGCAATCCATAGCAATTGAGAACCATAGCTGCTTGAGAAACAATTACAGTTCAGGGACCATATTCCCTTGTTTCAAAGTACTACTGTTGCCATTAAAAGAGACGCAGAAAAAAGGAGATAAGCCACTTGTAACCACCTCCTAGCAATCTACTAGCATGTCACCACCTCCCCTGGTTGTGCATGGAGCTTTCTTTTTGCTCAAATTGGTTGCACCAACCCTCACTCTTGAGGTTGGAGACCTCCCCAAGCCTGCCTCAACTCTGCTCCAGCCATCCCACAAGCCCTCCCAAGGCTCTCAGTTCCTTGTTCCCATAGTTGTGCTGTGTCCCTCCTGTCCTTGTCTTCAGCGCATTGTCCCATCCCTTGGCATTGCTTGCCTCCTGCCATCCCCATTCTCTGCCTGTCTCCTTTCCCTGTGCTCTCTCTCCTTTTCCCAGCCTCCCCAAAGCACGCTGTCTCTCCAGCTCCACCACTCTAGTCTGAGTCACATACTCCATGCTACAGCCCAGCAGCCAAGGAAAAGCATTTTAAAGTCTGAATATGTGAAATGGTGCTAGTTGCAGCCAGGCAGGTTTTTGTTTGTCTGGCTCTTAGACGGTAATAGGGACGTTGCACTCTTGCAGGGCAATAATTTCAGTCCCAACAAGGAAACTGGATAATTACAGAGAAAAGCAGCAGGCACTTCAATCATTCCTACTCTGTGTCAAGTCTTTTAAAATGTCATTGAAAAGAAATGGTGGGATAATGAAGGCCGTGGCTCACTTTTGAAGCACCTGACAGGACAGCCAAGAGGAAGCAACAAGGTTAGGAGGGCTACATCATCCTTCCTGGTTCCTGGGGACTGACCCTAGAGGGTGTGAGGTCTGGGGCAGGATGTGTGATCATAGGATGGCAAAAAATAGAAGCATAGTCATGCGAATTCTTTTGTTGTAGATGTCTCCAATTTAAGAACAAACCTCCTGGCTTTGCCTTCGTTGATCTTGTTCATTCTGTATTTTACTTGTGGCTCTTCTTCACCATTTTCCCTTTTATATAGCATCAGAAAAGCATTAACTCATGACTTTGTTCCATTCCACTGACATAACTGCTTAAATATCCTTCCTGATGTTTTGACATATCTCATTTGGAGAGACACTTAGAAATTTAAACCATGGAAGCTGGAGGACGTTTTAAAAAAATTAGAAAATATGTGGACAACTCTTCTGTTATTTTAACAATATGAAGACTCAACACTTCTGTAACTCTGCCAGCAAATGCAGAAAAATATGTGCTTACACTGCACAAATATAAAACCAAGCACACTGGGTTTCAGACATAAAATACACTTTTACTACACACCGAGCATACCTATGCTATAACCCCCACCTTCACAAGCACACGTTTACAGCACATAATGCAGGGACAGGTTATCTTCAGTGCAAAGCACCTCTCGCTTCTATACAATAAAAGCATAGGTACTGAGGGAGTATATATACACTGAGCACGCAAACAAAACATCCATTCATCCTATGTAACAAAGATCAAGAATCACACCTGTATATCCATTTAAAATACATTTGACATTAGCAAATGTAGAATTGCTGTGAAAGGAAATAATATATCCGATGCACTCAAAAACCACCCTTAATTGCTCACTCCAGAGAACAGGAGAACAGAACAATTAAATGAAATGACACACACATATGCACTGTATGTGCACAAAATGTACACTGGCAAAAGCACAATGCCATAAACACACACAGCATTCCCAAAAGACTTATCCATACACTGATGCTGTGCTCAAATGCACACAGGCAGATCCCTTAAGCATATGTACACCTGCACAGATGTGCATCAGAAGAACAACAGTCCATTGCACATAATAAGGAGCCCAAAACACACACTTCAGAAGTGAGAAACACACTGCACAAATATCCAAATAAACAACTCACGCACAAAAGTTTTATATGTGCTCCACAGAAAATAATTCATTTAATAAGCCCAATGCACTGGGGGTTGCACTTTACCCTGTAGTTCAGAGCCCACGCCGAGGTCCCAGCTGGCCCCGCACAGGTTCAACACCTATAGTTCATAAACCATGCGTAGGATTTAATCTTCTGCCAGAGTAAGCACCTGCACAGCTGGATGAAATTCCCCAGAGCTAGCCTGTAACTATATAAGCTACTGTGTCAGGCCTGCCATGCTGCTGCACCAGCCAAGAGACCATTTCAAGACTCATTTGCAATTCTCCCATTCTTCCCGCCTGACCAGGTGACCCAGGATTCAAGCTTAAGGGAGGTAAACTACTGAAGGCTTCACATGGGCATCTTAATCACCACTGTTCCTCCCACCTTACTACCTACACAAGTACAGTGGAGGGCATCAGTCACAAGTCCCACTGTAGCTTAAGCCACAATCTGAGCAATGAAGCAATTACAGGAGGTGGAGAATAAAGGTATTTAACTCCTCTATATTGCCCAGATAAGACCTCTGATAACTTCACAGTCAGATGATCGAGTATCTAAGCAGAAACAAATGCACCTAATCAAATGCATCAGTGGGCAATGCCAGGCCAGCCAGCCAGGCATGACTCCAGTATTAATCAAAAGCATGAGGCAGAATACACTGCTGCATGCCTGGGACCCATGAGGCCTAGAGACAGCCTTGTGAACAGTTCTGTGAGGAAACACCTTATTCATATGTCACCCCTATTTCACAGTTCCTGTCCACTACAGGCTAAATGTGAAATCCCAGTAATCCACTGGGGGCCAAATTCTGGCCTCTGGCTACAGCACTAAACTCAGCTTCAGCTGTTTCAGGTTCCAGACCCACTTCAGCTACAAACATGAAAAAAATCCTATGACAGGTGATTTAATTCATTGCAAAGTGTTTAAAAATGCCTGACCTAAACTCATCATAGAGGCTTAGACACAGCCAGGCACAACCACAGCAAGTTTGCTCTTGCTCACAGAAGCAAAGTACCCATTCCTCTCCGTTGTGATGAAATCTAGATTTGCTTAGATACAGCTGTCCAAATTTAGTGACACAAAACACCACACACATCTCTCCCTTGGTCCTTTGTCAGGGAAATTGGAATCAACACTGCTCCCTCAGCTCTGCTCTGCCAAAGATTAGTATCCAAAGCAGGCTCTATGAGTGCTATGAACTTGCATGGTACATCACATAGAAAAGGGTCTCTTCCTGCTATCACCTGCTGCCCAGCCTAACGATAGAGCAAAGGGCAAGACACACTTAGGTTCTGCTTCATCTTCTCCCAAGTTCCTCTGACCAAGCAAAGGTTGTGGAAATCCAGAAAAATGGGGAATATCTTTTTTTTTCCCCCTCAGGTGCCCTATGTGGTGAGTGGAGTCAACCAAAAGAAAAACAAAGCAAATCAGGAGAGACTAATGAATAAAAATAACAGACTCTGCTTTTCTCCTTGTAATTTCCCCACCCCAGACAGCTGTAATGTGGAAAGTATTGAAATTTAAATCACACCTCAGCCTAACCTCAGCTGACAGGCTGCCGATGCAATAATCTCAGCCTGGCTATCTTCTCTCGGGGAGAACGACAAACCAACTAAAGGAAAGTGATAAATTTTCAATTTTATTTTAAAATATACCAGATGGGAGATTTTATTTGAGTCATAAATATGTCAAAAGCAATGTTGGCATATGATTGGAGATTGCCCCCACCAAGGGAGCAGCTCTCCCTGTTTAGAAGTGCCATCAGATTCTTAATAAGAGGTTCCAGTTAGACTGCAGCAGAATAGTCTGTATATTAAACCAATCAAATGTCTATTTACCAGATATCTTTTTCTCTTCTCTGCTCTGCGCCTCCAGCCCCAGTTCCAAAATGCATGACAAATGAGGGTGTTGAGGTCAGACCTAAATGTCACCAGTTTGGGTTCCTGTTTTGTTGCTGGAACGTGACTCAAGTGTACTTCATTGCCTACCAGTATTTGAAAACTGAATTTCAAGTCAGCCAATGAAGCTTCCTTCGATTTCCTAGAATACCAACCAGAAGATGCCAACTAAATTCAGCCTCGATTTAAACTAAAACAAATTCAAGCCCTTAATCCTAGACACGGGTCAACCTCAAATTCCAGAAATAGTGCTTGGCCTCAGTCCCAGAACTTCATGCGAGCTAAAACCAGTTCCAAATCCCACCAGCCATTTCCAGAAGTACGAGTTGCTTTTTGTAGCCTCTGCATCTCTTCTCCTTCTACCACTGCTGCTGTGACAGATCACAGTAGTTTCACAAGCAGCAGCCTGATACTTATGCCTTTTCATCGTTTCAAAGGTTTTACAGACTGGCTCAACCAGCTATGTCTTTGAGCAGGTTTCCAGCCTTCCAGTTTACTCAGGGAATCTTCATATTCTCATCCCATTAAATTAAAACCAATCAACTCTACCACCACTGATTCCCATCACCACAGAATCTGGCTTATTGAACCTCTGACACTGAGAACTGAATGCACGACAAGTGAAAAATAACGCTAATCTGTTATTTTATGGTTTTTCATATAGATGCTTTGCAGATTTAATCATATAGACAAAACTGTAAGAAGTGTTACAGAATGAATAAGAGATCTGATGCATAACATATTACAGAATGGTATTCTGCAGTTATAGCCAATCTAAGTCTGTAACAGCACAGCAGAGGGAAAGGCAAGAAAGAGGCATAAGCAAAAAGTGACTTTGCATGTTAGAGGTCTGTGATCTTTTTAGACTTAACTTGTTCCTCAAAGTCAAAGGAGTGCTACATGTTATTTCAGCAAGCTAACAGATTGATCATTTGCTGTAGAAGGCTTTTAAAAAACTTTCTGAACATAAAACACTATCAGATACATTTATCACAAAGTATCATCCTCCTATCCACAGCCTCCACTCCTGGACATGCCATTCATTGGTCATGAAGCAGCAGATGCATCAAGACAAACCAAAGCTTTTAGCAGCTTTTTAATCTGAAGGAGCAGATTGAAATAGAAGAATCATACCCATCAGTCTTAAGCTTAAAATATTTTGACTTAATGTATTACACAGTAAGGCTGACATTCCTCTGGCTTCTGCAGTGTTTTCGACAGGGACTTGTACAATTCATCATTGATTGGCACAAGGTCAAGGGAATCTGGTGAAGCACAAAACAACTGGGAAAGAATTCAGCTCTCAGTGAGATGCATTTCACAAACCAGAAAGCCATGCTGCAGATATGAAAGAAGATGGCCTGGTTATAATCTTCCACTCTCAGGAGGACTCCCTGAGAAAGCAGAAGTGGCCAGTTCCAGGCACACTTGAAACTTTAATTTCCTTAAATTCTGTCTAACAAGCCTGAGCACTGATAATGCTGGAAGAACATGGACAGAGGTGAATTCAGAACACCACTGACTTCATGGGTTAAAAGGCCTGCTAGGCCATTTCCACTATGGAACTACTTTGGGCACTGATGTCTATAAGGGCGTTATAATGGGCTTGTTGTACAACAGTACGGTAAAGCTGTAACATCTCCAGGACAGAGATTGCAGCTTACTATGTCTGTACAATATCTAGCACAACGAAGCTCCAGTTCTAATAGCAGCCTCTAAGCATTATTGCACTATAACAATGGGCGGTGATAATGAAAATAATGCATGCATCAGGAATATCTACAGCATAATTACACAGTTTATTCAAAGCATCTAATCAAATTGTTCAGCAACTTAACATAAACACAGACAGAGACAGATACTCCTAGATTAAGGAGCAAATTATGATTAGTGCAGGTACAATTGTCTCAGAAACTCTCCACGTTTTCAGTCAGGCCAAGGACTGGCTAGTAACATGTTCAGGCAAGCACACATTTCTCCATATGAAAGATAAGCCCCAAACCCTTGATTAAGAGCAGTTTGAAAACACAGGAATCCATGAGCACTGCATCTTTGCTCCCAGGAGAAACTCACCTCAGGTGGCATGGTAAGCTTCAGACTTACACTAAGATGTCCTTAGGGCATTCTCCAGTTAATACGCTACACTAATAAAGTCTATTTATTTGAATAAATCTTACTACTTAATAAATCACTTAACAAAGGAGTGAACTCATTAACTAGTTAAAACTACCTGGCAAACAAGCAATATCCAGGCAAGTAAGAGTGTTACTTCTCCAGGTTCCTCAGCTTCTGATCCTTCCAGTACTGGGTAAACCTGAGATCTCACTCAAAGGCTGTATCACTATATCATTGCAGCACACACTAACTACAAAGGTCTCAGAAGGGTACACTAATACTCATATTTGTTAGCCATACACCGTAAGTCCACAGAGAAGACTCTACTATAATCTCAGGAGCACATCACGCTGCCATCCAACATTGCAGTATCCCATTCAGCACAGGGTGACCTCCTTTCCAGCACGTCACTGAACATCCCTCCAGTGCTGTCAGATGTCATGCACACTCACTTGTGCTCTTGCTATGCATCTGTCTGCCTTCAGGAAAAATCCAGGCTTCAATTCAGATGTAGAGCTGGAGGCTTGAAACTACACATCTACCTTTTCATGAATTAACAGCATCAGGAACAATTCACAGGGGTGGGGAACAGCAGAGAAAGGAAAAAAAAATGAAAAAAACCAACAAACCAACAGAAAAAAAAAAGCCTGCAACCAGGTCAGCTCCCATAGTCCTGCTAGGACCCTCCTTCCTTTTTGCTTCCTTGATCCTCTCACTCCTCCTTTACACCTAGCCAGGACCTGGACACATGAACAGACACAGGCTTCCCTCTGATGCAGCAGCTACCTTATAAATTACATGGTAAATTAAAATTACTTTATCACAGTGTTAGCACCATCATCTGCAGTGTTTATGGGTTAATAAATTGTGTCCATGAATGAATATGTGCTGACTCATTAACTAAGCTGCAAGAGAGAGCTGTTCATCTCTTCTGCAATACCCTGAAAACCAGTGTCCCTCCTCTGTCAGGGAATTCATTTTCATTTTCCCTGCTTTGGAGAGGGGAGCGAGAGAGGGGAGAAAGAGGGAATTATTTCCTCTTGCTTGCTTCCCGCATTAGTAAAGCCCTGGAGGTTATTTAAATGGTAACTTCAAAGGAGGTATATGATCACTGTGTTTACTGCTGTAGGAGTCTCATTTTACACTCAGATTTAAAGGCCTCTCTGACTCAGGCAAACAGCATCACTTACAGGCTTTGGAGCTTCACAGATACAGCCAGCTCAGGTGCAAGGGACCAGCAGAAAAGGGAAAGACAGAGAAATTATTCTTTTTTTTTTTTCTTTTAACCAGGGAATGCTGAACAAGAAGGATTTACAGGGATACAAGTAACTGGGCTCTGTAGGGAATGGTTCCCCATGAAGAGAGCACCCAAATGCTCCAACTGGGGAGAAGCAGACTGTTTGGTCTTAAGGACAGCAAGGGAAAGGAACTACAAAGAGCTGTTCCGAAGCACAGGAGCAGTTAGAGGGAAGAAAATAATGGATTTTCACATACTGAGCCTCCTGCACACTTATCCACCATGTCTTTTTACCAAGTCTTGAGACTAGTAAGTATTAGCTGCAATTCAATCACTCCATTGCTCTGTCCTCCTGGGGATGGCTGTGGGTCAAGCAATAAGTTACCTTGGTAGGGCTTGTTAAGTAGGGTCTCGAGTCTAGTTAATATTAGCTGCAATTCAATCACTCCATTGCCCTGTCCTCCTGGGGATGGCTGTGGGTCAAGTAATAAGTTACCTTGGTAGGGCTTGTTAAGTAGACCTACTAATAGGGAATGAAGGTTTGTTTTGGTTTTGTTATTGTGTTTGTTTTGTGGGTTTTTTTTAAAGAAAGAAAAATGGAAGTGGAAGCTGCATTTGTGATGGCTTTGTTCTCCTAAGCACTGATTTCTCAGTCTGACATCACAGGCAGATTTGGAAGGGAGATGAGATTTAGAAATAAGGTAACTTCCCTCCCAGTTTCCCCTCCACACCCCAGATCAGACCCAGCTGGTACAACAAGCAGCCCACGTCACATCACGGCAGCATAGCTCCTTAACTACAGCCTAAACCCCTTTCCACTTTTCACAGCTGCACCTGGCTTTGGTCACTGAGAACCCATCACACACGGGAAACCCAATTAGCTAGTTTTAGTAATAATAATGTTTATAGGTGTAGTGGGTTATTTTTTCCTGGAAGCAGAGCTGTACTAGGAAAAGCTCCTCTCCTCCATCTCTGCTTGAGCAACTAAGCACATGGAGGAAGCAGGCAAGATCAAAGAAACCATCTCCCTAGAGAACCTGAGGGTAGGATTCGTAAATGGAAGTGCATACGGACTTGCCCCTAAAACTCAAGCTGGACAAAGCAGAGAACTACAAATTTTCAACTGCATTTTTCTCCCATGGGCATTACTAAAATGGAACCTTCTGACAGAAAGCCATTTTGAAAAAATTTCTGACACATTCTTCCTAATACTGCCTACAGCAGAAAGCAGCAAGATTACATGGTAGAAATACCACCTTGTGGGAGAAATAAGCTCCAGGTAGTGCCAGCACTTACATATGGTCAAATATAACTGCTCCAAGCATATTTCAACTTCTGTCTCCATCAGGCAGGCAAATTACTGCAATGTACTCATCTGATACAAAAAGTGGGCCCTATGAAGGATCTTTTTTGCCTTTCTGAAAAAAAAAGGTTGCTTTAATTAGAATCTACTGGCTAAAAGCCTTTTTTTTGAGCAATTGCATCAATTCTGTTCCATTAGCCACCATACGAAGCCAGATTAGGAAATAACTTGATACATAGCTGAAAAAAGAAACTAAATGAGAACAGTATAACAAAACCCTCTGCCTAGAAGCAATCAAGCACTAGGAGTATCGCAAGGGGGGGTTTGTGAAGAATGCATATCCTTATTTATGTATTTCATTCTTTTTCAAACAATTGCAGTAGCTAATGCTCTCAGAAGAGTTCATGAACCATGGTGAGTACCATCTAGATAGAGAAGGCAGGTATCTCTGCAAGCTCCAGTGACAGCCCTTCATCCTAGACGAGAATCCTCTGTGTAGTTAAAACCATCCACTCCAGGTGCCCAACAGGCATGTGTCAGATGTGTTTGCTCTCTCCCAGGTTCATCAAGAACAGCTACCCCAATAACCTTAGTCTCTCAAGGCTATATTGTATTATCAGGTCTATCTGCACCTCTACCACATCAGCCAGCACATTCAGGGGTCCCCAGGAAAACAAAATTCTGCTCAAGTCCTAGATTATTAGAGCTGGCAAGTAACAATAGTTGGGTCTTCAAAGTGTTCTGAAAGCTACAAACTAGAGAGTATGGACATATCAAACAACAAGATACTGGTGTTTGCAAAATCTTTCTGTCATAGAGTTCATTCAGACAGATGGGAGGGCTGTCCTCTGTGGAAGGCTCTGTTCTAGGAGCTCAGAGATGAAAAACAAAATGTAAATTCAACAAGTGAATATTCATAAGATGAAAACTTCACAAGACTATTTTATATTTAGAAGCCTTTGCTTGAGAACATACCTCTCCAAACCAGACATTTAAACTAATGAACCATCCAGACTGACACTAACTCTGAACATTCTCATTGCAGAAGCTCAGCAAGCAATGTCTCTTGGGAGATCTGGAGCTGACAGAAACCTTCCCTCACGGGCAGCAGCTGAGCCAGCTCTAGATCTACCAGTGAAGCCTAAATCAGATCTGTTTTATCCTGTTCTCTCTTCTCCCAACACCACATGAATAAAACAAGATTTCTCACCTGTGAATTCCCCCTTGTGTAGCAGAGAAAAGGTGGGAAAAGGTTATTTTGACCGACTAGTTTTCTGCTGTACACAGCTCCATCCTCCCAGCATGATGACCAGCTCCTAATCACAATGCAAGTTTCCTGGCAGTGCCGCTCCTTCCTTAGCTGACACAGCACTCAGTATTCATGCCTCTCCACTTAAACCCATTGTAGCAGCCTGGCATTTGTTCTAAATCTTCAAAAAAAAGCAGTGGAAACACACTTCACCCTGACCTGAGTGAGGAGCAAGACTAAAATTTAGAAGAGACTAAGTAGCCTAGTGAAAAGAAGATATTGATTGTAGAGAGCGAAGAATTTAGGATCCTGAGAAACAAATTTTCTGTACTGGTGTTATTTACTATGCAGTCTCTGTAGACAATAAACCCAGACAAGGCACATTAGTATGCTAGAAATCAGTTTTTAAACTGATACAGCTAAATTATGCAAGACTCCGTGGGTACCAATTTTAATATTGGATCGTTTAATTTTTATTTCTTTTTTCCCCACACTGAAATTAAATATTTTTACATAAATATATGTCCAGACAGACTATACCTTGATGCATAAAGATGATTAAAAATCCCACTTTCATTATATTGATATTTTCTGGCTAGGTGAACAAGCCCAGTTAAAAGGTTATTTCTGGCTCCTGCACTCAGTCGTGTCATTCATCCTCTTCTAACCACTATATGTTCCTGATGCATTATCTGACTATTATGCCATGCAAACAAAAAAGGGACTGTTTTCAGAAGACTACACAAGACCTTTGCCACCTCCTTGTATAGATATCACTTCTGCTTGCGTTCTTAAAGGCCAGAGCTTGAGAAAGAATAATGAAAATAAGATTCAACTGCAATATTCATACTCTTTCAGGCAGCACATGTCAAACAGAAAAAAGGTATTACAAGTCTACCTTAAATAGTCATTAAAAACCCACAAGAAATTCTTCATTTCCAATCCCTAAGTCTCAAACATATCCACATCATTGGAAGTAGATTATTTAACAGAATAAAGCCTATAGATCCCTATTCAAATCAGTGATATTTCCTGGCCACTGCTGACACATGGGCTAAGACACAGCCCTTCTTTCAGGAAGTGCTCACCTAAATGGATGATGTTTGCTCTCTTCATTTGTGCACCAAAAAACGGAAGGAGAAAAAACCAAAATGACCTGTCCAAGAACTCTGTCTACCACAGTTCTTTTATCATCCTCATCATTGAAGCAGCTGAATATCTTTCACTGGTATGTTGACCAGACCATGGGACAGGAATAGTATGTCACACAAAGTCTATCTCAGACCCTGAACACTGAACATAGATTATCTGGATCCAGGCTCAGTCCTCCCGCCTCATCCTGAGGACCTCTTCCTCTCAACAGATCTCCTGTGATGTGAAAAATCATTGGCCCTGGATAGTGAAATACTGGATTCAGGGAATCCACTACTAGAGAACTTCAGAGTTGAATTGGAATTCCCTATCACTAAGAAAAAGTAGCAGAAGTGAAGGGAAGTAACAAAAGTGTTTCTTTATGTAACAAAACTGACATTTCTGTGATTTGAAACCAACAAAAGTGTTTGTTTACGTAACAAAACTGACATTTCTGTGATTTGAAACTTTCTCATTACTAGGATTTTAGCGTGACAAAGCTGATATTTTATCATCAAATTGGAACACAGTTGGTACCAGTGACACAAGAAACTCAGCAGAGAAACCCCATTATACGTGAAAAAGCATTGTCTATTTTAGCCGAAAAAAATGTATGATTTTTCAGTCTTGTATTGCATTGTAGGAGTTCCTCTTTGATTTTTCTTGGGAGAAACCCCATGCAGATTTCCTTGTGAAGGTATATTGCAGGATTGGAGACGCTGGATAAAACTAAGAAAAGCTGCAGAGCCAGTTTCAGGTGTCCTGCAGATTGATAATCCATAGCCACATATATAATAGTTGAAGACCACAGATGAAATTCTGGCGTCAGCTAATTCAGTGACTAAATTTTTACTAATTTCAACTGGGCCAAAACTTCCCTCTGAAGCTTTGGCTCTACAAAACAGTTGATCTGGTTGTGAAATATCTACTACTAGATCAAAAATGTCAAAACCACATGACAACAAACTGAACTGAGACAAACAAACTGATACTTGACATCAGTACAAGGCAGAAGCATACTCCAGAATTGTTTCTGATTAAGTTAGTGCTGTCTGTACAACCAACGTAAACACCACATAACGTAGCCAGGCTGGTTCAACAGATGCCACGTTGTGTCTCGCATTCACATTACACCCATACCGTCCAGTAATTTAACAGCATCCACATAATTTTTAACAATGATTAAACTTCTGTCTGTGCTCTTATCACAAGGAAGTTGCAAGACCACCTACGTAAGGGGACTGAACAATTCCACTGTGTGTCCTAAGGCATGGAAGCTGATCCACGTCATTCTCCTTTACAGAACAGCTGCGTCTGAGAGAAGTCTTTATAAAAATCTATCACACTGCGCAGACAGTCAACTTCAAGCTGATTTTTGTTCTTTGTCTTTGATTTCCCCTCTGTTTTGGTTCTGTTGGTGCTTCAACACCAATAGAGGAATCTATTTCTTTAACATTATTCTCTTGAGCTGTAATTCACTGTAGGTTCTGCTAGACCACCATTGAACTCAACTACCAAAGAGCCTTCTCAGTAAAAAACTGTTTTCAGAATCCACCATTGCTCTTATGCTTGTCTGCACTGCCAGTCACATTTGACACATCTTTTCTTGTTGAATGGGACTAAATTAGAACAAAACAGATAGAACAAAACAAAAACAGTGTGATAAGTCAGGGTAGACAGTAGTCTACAGTATAGTTTAACAAAAAATTGAATGCCTAGATAGCAATTGTCCATAAAATACCATGTGATACTCAGTCCTGCTGGTTGGTCCTAAAGCAAAATTGAATCTGTATCACAGTCACTTCCTAAGGAGGATCTTGGCATTCCTTCTACAGTCACTTATATGAGAAAAGTAACTTTATACAATGTCAAAAGGATGCAGAGAGATGGAAAAAGCACCGAATGAATGACTCCATTCAAGTCAAAGAGCAAGCTCCAGCAGTGAAGAGTCATAGGAGAGGCCAGGACTGAAGGTGAGAAGGGACAAAGATCAAGTCAGAGTTGAGATACAGTGAGGAAGAGGTAAAGACCAAATCCTGCCTGTGCTTATGTCCATGAAAACCTGCAGAAATCAAACTGCTGCGTTAGTCTAAGATGAGATACTAGATTTGGAAACAGGCCAGATGCACTACATAGACTTGTTTCCTGAAAGAAGGGAGATAACCCTCGAACTCTGGTAGCAGGACTACCAGAAAAAGAGGTGCAAGAGATGTGATGAGGAAATATAAACACCAGAATAAGGCAAGCATGTCGAGGCATCGTTGCCAAGCTCAGCAAGTATGTTACAGAATATACCTACACTTCATCTGCCTTCAAATTGCTCCTTTTGCAGGCAATAAAATTACTGCACAAATCCCGGAGAATAAACTGAGTTAACACTCCATTAAATACAACATACTTTCAATTCAAGGTAAGAACGTGCCCAGATTAAGCTACCCCTCTACAAGCTGGCCCATGGGTAATATACATCAGTTCTACTGACTTAGGGTCTAAGAGAAGAAAAAAAACAGCAATGCTTGGGAGTGAATTCCAGTAGGAGGAATTTCTACGAAGTAAGAAAGGCTAAGTTCTTTGAAGCTTGCTTTAGCAGCACAACATATTCTTCCATAAACTGAATGCATACCTCAGGGGAGAAAGCCAGGAATTTGTTATTTTGTGTATTTTCTTTTATCAGTAACATGATCTTGCCACTCATCCGCCTTGCCCCCACATTAAGCAGACTTGATTTTATGCTCTTTGCTTTGTCAGTATCTGGCTTGGAAATGGGTACCAGAGAGAATGGCACTGTTGCTGGGTTTATTTGTTGTTCCCATTTCACAGAAGACAAGATGATTTAAAACACTTCTTTCCATAGTTTTGCCTTTTCTGAACACTTCAACTGCAGTAGCTGGGGACCCCTTCCAAATTCACTACCCCTCCAGTGACATTAGTTGAGAAAAACTTTCTCTATAGGAAAAATCTTTGTTGGTAAAGATTACGGCACTTAGTCGATTTTGGGGGGTTTTAAGCTGAAACAGCACAAAGGAAGAAGGTAAGAGAAGGAAAGGCAGGCAGGACAGGAAAACGTACAGATAAGGGCAACAGCATGAAGTCAGGTGTTAGGTTTAATTGTCGTGTATTTACTGACAGCTTTAGATGCTGAAAAGGGGACGGTTCTCTATAGTCTGTGCTTCCACATAATTTCAGTGTACAGTTTCACGAAACAATGAGCCAGAAGGCAAGCAACATACCTCCAGAAGGGAGTTCCTGCTTCTCCCTTCTGACCCTCTGCTCACTTTGTGCAAACCCTAGTGCTTGCCAGCCCTCTACGTGAGCTCAGCCAATTCACAAAACACAGGAAGCTTGCAGCAAGAAAAAAGCTGGGTAGTTTTCTACTATTTTAATGAGTTACTGAAGCTTGCAGTTGGGCAGGAATCCTCTTGGCTGAGGTAAGGTCATAGCAAAGCAGCTACCACCATGCTATATATGCTCTAGCTCCAGAGAGCTGGCAGTGCTCTTTAAATGGGAAGCTGTAGCAGGCTCCCAAAATGAAAACTAGCTCTGCAAAGACACAGTACTCTGTAAATACCAAGAGTTGCAAAGCTTCCATTACATGCATTTATGTATTCACAGCTCCTGCTAGTTAGGAAGCCAGAGAAGACATCAGCCGTGCTGATTTTACATATCAGCCAATACAAAGAATCAGCTTTAGCCAACCAGAATCCTTTATCTCAGCCATTCCTTGCTGTCAGAGTGACAACTTCAAAGGCATGCAAACTGAGTTCGTGTTCTATTTGCCATAGCAGCATTTCCTTGTAACACAAGAACGCTTGCTGTACCCTTCTACCCTGACCAGTCCTCACAGCACGGTAGGAAAAGGACAATGTATTTACATGAAACAAACAACAGTTTTTTAAACCTCACAAACCCCAAGAAACTACCATCTGCCGAGAACAAAACCAGGAAATTGTTTTAAGTTTCCACATGAAGCTCTCTGGCTCTGGCTCCCTCTCACAGGCTTTTCCACTCTCATTGTGAGATACCAAGATTTATCAGTAGAGGGCACTGCTTCCCCCAGCAGAAATTGGGTTCTTCTCCTTGTGCGGAGAGAGATTTCAGACATTTGAAAACGCACACTTAACACGTAACTGTTAAGTCCTGAAACTAGAGTGCAGCTGGAATTCCATTTCCTAATTTGCTACATTTTCTTCTCAAAAGCACTTCAAGAACGTATGGAATTTGCAGGTCTGAACCCAAACGTACTGAGGCTAAAAGCTCCACCATTTCTGCACTGGCAGTAGGGGAACATTAACCTTAAGAATAAATGCAAATTCTATTACTGTATCCTCTTATTCTTGCTGTACTTATCCTATAAAGTCCCTTAACAGATTTTTAAGGGAGTGAGGGTAGATGGTAGTTCTTACTCATTTTTTTGAGGGAAAAATGTTGTAAACAGAATGTGACCCCATGCACTTACATATGCCAGAGCTGCTCATTATTAATGCTAGTAAGCAGAAGAAAAAGGACACCTTTCCCTCCTACATATCAAGTTCATAGCATATGCCTCAAAGCCACATGCCAGCACACAGCTACATTTTTTCTAAAGGATGATCTACTGTAGAATTGTTGTAAGAGAACAGAAATCTTTTGAGGACAATGTCAGCACCCTCCATAATCCATACTTACATGCAAGAAAAACACCATGTGTACTGCTGGTTCAGAGCATACACAGCATTCATGCTAAAAAGTCCCCAGTCCTTCCTAGGAAAGACTTAAGATTAATTTTCCAGAGCTATTCACTCTCCTGGACTCAGCCATCTTTCTGGCTTGCACTCCTGATAAACTTCCTGCATCTCTTCCCCCAGCCCAAACAGTTTACTTCTCTTCCTCCAATAGTAAAGAAACAAAAACAATGTGGGCAGGAATTTGACATGTCATAGAGGAAAAGAAACTTTCTCTGAGAAGAATTAGAATACTAATACAGATGTGAACACCCATTTTGAAGGGTGAGGGGATAAACAGTATGTTTACAGGCCCAAAAGTTCAGCTTGGGATTTCTCTGCAAGCATCCTGGGCTTAAGCAGTATTATTTCAAATAAATTCGGTGAGGGAATTCTCTCTTGATTAACGCTGGAACAGATTTAATAAAACTAAAACTGCCCATGAGATAGAAAGAGATATCCCATGGTACTATTACTCCAGATTGAACATAACCTATTTCCGATTCCCAGACAGGCAGGTATTCGGTTGTTGTATCGTTCTTCTACTCAATTCAAGGAAGCCAGATGGATATCTAGCAGCCAAGGATTTGGCCATGCAGAACTTTAAATACAAAATTATTTAGAATTCAGATTTCTAAACAAAAAGATCAAATGGACTTCAATGCACAGACACACCTCCAGGAAAAAGGGAGAATGCCTTTCACCTTCCAGAGCATAAGTGATCAAAGCAACAGACCTGTAAACTTAGTATTTAACAACTTTGGAGATGAACCATTTCATCAACAGAAAAGAAAGCAGAAAACCTTCGAATCATTTTATATCTTAGAATATCTTGCATCAATTCAATAACATATACACCATTATGATTTAGTATCAGCAAGACCAAATTTTTCAACCACGTTGTACTAGCATGAGTACAGGGCCAGCTGCTTGGGCCAGGGTAAATCAGCACCAGAATCCTGTTGCCAGGCCTGAGCAGATACGCACATAAGGAATGAATGTTAACAAATTGTTTTAATATTTATGCGTATGATATTTACATTAAACATATGCATGTTAGTAAGTATAGAAGAGCACCCTGCCTATGTTCTCCATAATTCCCTTTACTTACTTTTCCTAAAGCTTATTTTATTTGATAAACAGTAGTGCTTGTCACTAGCTGGAATCTTTGCAGTTAGCAGCAGCAGAATCAGGGTTTTCTGTTCCTTAAAACCAGAGAGCTTCTCAGCTCTTAAATCAAAACTTTTCTTTCCACAGGCCACAAGCAACCTGCGTAATTAATTTGTTAATTTATTGGCACTATGTACCAATATATACACCTTCTTGGAAAACCTTGTACTTCCACAATCTCTAATGTAAAACAGCTTTCCCTTCAGTATTGCGTAAGTAATTTGCCCCATGTTACTATTATGAATTGCTGGAGCCCCCAAGCAGGTCTCTTCAAAATGTCACTGTACTGGTTGTCATGTTAAAAAGAGAATATTTTCTCTTCCCCTAAAGCATGTAAGCTAGCACAGAAGTTTTGCTACATAGGACAGCTTCTGGTGTCAGTGAATTGTTTACACAGACTTACAGAGGATGGAGGCTTAATTTCCGATGACACAAACCTGGGTATAAAGAGGCAGCATGAAGGAGACGAAGGAACAGGAGCTCTCTAAAATAGAACAGCATACCAGGTTAACATGCAATGGCTTCAAATCCCATTAATGAGTTAGCTGGGGACACTGTTTTCAGTAGTTTCTTAAATGTATTCTCATTAAGTATTTCCAGACACTTTTTGAAGAGTATATGCTTCCTCAGGATTTCCGTTTTACAATGTGCTTCATTAGTTTTTCTTTCTGTTTCTGAACTATAGCATTGATGTGGCAAGTAATTTGGGGGGGGTCAATTTTTATGAACCTAAGTCTAGTCAACTCAGTGGAATTATTCACACGTAGAAAGCTGACCTCACATTTAAGCACTTCAGGATCAGATCTAAAATCCTAGATTAACTATTTCCACAAGATAACCACTCAACCAAACAAGCAATCCCTTATCCTACATTGTTTGTCTGCTTCTCCATCTCTATGTAGATCTCTTCAAATATTACTTTAGCACTTCATGAAGTAATTAACAGAACTGATAGCATTTCAGTACAAAGTTTCCCTTATTAGGATATGTATGCAAATACAATCTGCATAATTTAAACTAAACATTGATTTTCAAAGCTCCAGAGCTGTCTAAACACTGTGTTGTGACTATAGACACAAACACTATAAACCTGTGTTGCATTTGTCCTCTTATCAAGGTGAAATTTAAGTCAAAGATAGAAAATGAGAGAGTAGTAGATCATTCACCTTATCTCCTTCTCAAAATAACTTCGAAATAGATCACACATTAGCCATAGTTCAGTAGTATCTGCCATCAGCATCACACCTCTCTTCTCTAAGGTGTTTCTCTAAGTTAGAAAACTTTAGTGTAGGAAGCTGTGTGTTTTCACGTCCAGTATAATTGGTACAGCCACCTCTTCCACTTCCTTCCCTTAAAAATTGTGCTTAGAAATATCCTAGCTTAACTTGCTCATCATTACTTTGGTACAAACATTCAAAAACTTGCATTGCACAGGTCTCCATATGCCAATAATAATACAGACTGAAGATTCAAACCTTCACAAACTCCAATTTTCCTATCTTCAGAGATACAAAAGCCATCAGTGTCTATACATTAAATGATAAAAAACAAAACCCCACAGCATAAGAATGACAGGTTTATTAATATAACCCATAAATCAGTTTATATAAGTGTTGGTTCTTGTATTACATAATGGATGTGGATACTTTGCCACATACCAAAATGGTACAATACATACAAAATCCAGAGATTTTGCAATTAAGATGGCAAATCGTGAGTATATTAAGAAAGTTAAAGTTTTAAAAGTTTTGTTTTTTTTTAAAAAAAACAGTCCTCAATACTACGAGAAATGAGGAAGAAAGAAGCAGCAAAACTATTCATGGTACACGAGCAGAAAAATTCCCAGGCAGAAGTAGAGGATAGGCCTGAGTGGCTCCTGCCTCCAAAGAATACAACCGAACTGAAGCAAAAGATTAAAAAGAGACCTAATTTCAGATTCCAAATATATTACCAACATATCCTCATGCCTGAGGAAAAAGGAAGTGAACTTTTCCTCCTGAAAGAATCCAAAGCTCTCAAATCCCCCTAACTTCCCTTAAATTATTATTAATCACCAGTCCCATTTACCAGCAGCAGAGTAAATTGGGGGTAACAAACAGGGAAAAAAAAGTGGAAATATTACATTACATCGTCTTCAATTGAGCATGATTGACCACCATCTGCTCCTGATGCAGCACAGGTTAGAAAGGAACTAGATCTTTTTCTTATAATGAACTTATTGCCACTCTGCTCTTATTTTTCCCCTCCAGGTGTGCACCTGTTTCGCTGTTACATTCTCCAACGCTGGACTAGCCAGTGTCACAGGGCAGCTATTCTCCTATAGGAGATTTCCCTTTATTCCTTCTATTTTTTACATCTTTATCATTTCATAATTTATCGCTTCACAAAGTCTCCAACGCATTGTAAATCTAAATGTGCAGTCTGTCCCAGAGAGAAGACATCTGAACCAAGCCTCTTGGTGTACAGAAAGGCCAGGCATTAGTTCGGCAACCAAAACAATGAGATGTGTCCACAAAAGTAACATAAAGACATGGTTGCTTACAACACTGTGACCCCAGAAAGAGCACCAGTGCAGGCAGATGTCTTCCAAACTCATTCACAGAAGATCTACACCCAAAGTATAAATATCATGAGGCTACAGTTTGGCTCCACATTCAGCAAACAGAAGGGAAGATACATGATAAAAATCTATTAGGAGAAAAGAAAACCAAGTAGGGAACAAGAGATATGATACAGAAGGTTCTTATAGGAAGAAAAAATAAATTTGGTGGTAGGAAATTAGGGAGGACAACGAAAGATAAAGATGTCAAAAAAAGGGTTGAGGGAAAGGGACTCATGACGTTTTTAAAGTTACTCAAATTGGGGAACAAAGATGACAGGAAGGGCCCTGATAACAATTAGCTAGAACCAAAGATCTATGAAGTTGTCATCACTATAAATAACTACTTCCTTTAGCTTTTTCAGAGGGAGATATGCTTAGGATGCAGAGGGAGAAAGGGCACATTATTTCCTTTCAAAGGTTAACGAAATCTCAGACAAGAAAGCAAGGCTACTAATAGTTCTTCCATGAGAATGCAGTTAAAGTTGAATCAGAATGGATTCAATGTCAAACAATTTTAATGAAGCAAGTGTCAAACATGCACATCAACTTCTTAAAAACAAACAAACTCCAAAGTTTAATTACAAAAAAATTGTACAGGAAACTTGGCATCTCAACAACTCCAAACACATTAATCCAGCAAATGGATTCTGCTTTCATATATTTCTCTTAACATTTCTCTAAGCGACAAAAGCTTTTTATTCTACTTTTGTCCTTGACACCCACTTAATTTTCACTTTTTTATCAGCCAACACTGAGAAATGTAAACTGAAGTGACAGTCAGAAAGCACTGGAAAGACAAATTCCATTTTTACAGGGCTAATCAATGTAAATAAGAAGCTTCTTAATGAGACAAAACATCACCTGCCACATCATTGGTGAGCAAGAAGTTAGTCTTCCGCCAGATGCTTTAAGATGCATATACCACCTCCCCTCTTTCCTTGTGGGGAAAACACAAGAGACTTGTCAGCCTCCAGCTAATAACATCACCTTAAATTTCCTATCCCATAACACCTGCATGCTGCTCAACAGAATGACATATTAGCAATATGCCAAGAGCTGATAGCTGCATTAAATTTATGTAAGCAGGGGCAGCCTGCAGCCACCCTTACCTTATTTACGGTATGTGTATGTCACAGCCTGGAATGGCACCCTATTATCATACTACATAGCCTTTTCTGGAGTCTTTATAGGATACAACTCCAGGTATTAGGAAAGATGCCAGAGACTGAATTTTAAAATTTTGTAAGACAACTTTTGGCTATGCAGTGCATTTTGGCCACTTTAATAGAAGTCAAGTATCACCAATCTAAAAAAAAAAAAAAAAGACCCGCATAGATGACAGTATCGGGGCTTCTTCTGGAGACATCAGTAATATGTAGAATATTTTTCCCCACACACACAATATTTGTTACAGAACCCACTAAAAAAGTTCATGCCAACATCAGTTGGTCCCATCCATGCTAAGGAAAATGGAGATCAATGCAGCAAATTGAGATTCCTTTTTGTGAAGTCTTGAAGATGAGACTGAAGACAAAAGAAAGGAGTTTCCTTCCTGCAGGAAGACTTGAATGTACATGGAAATCCTTGCTGCTTGGCTACAGCAATAAGCCCATGGGTACGCAGAAACCTGACGTACAAGGTGTTGACCTGGAGATGGCTTCAGGCAAGCACAAAGTCCTTGAGTACAGCGTGGGAAAAGAAGAAACTGCTTTTTAATCTTCAAATACTTGCGTTACAGATACAGTAAAGTGATGCTGACTGCAATGTACTCCAGTAAGGAAAGCAAACTCCAATTCATAAGAGGGAATTCTTAAAGATTTCTTAAGGAGGAGCAAGGAGATTGTTATGTGGAAGAAAGAGCATTTCAACCACTACCATAAAGCCCAGAGATGTCCAGCAAGCACTCAAAGTCTGAATTAACAGTTTGACAGGAACCAAAGGGCAGCAAATGATTTGCGTAAGTTAGCACAGACCGCAGATGCCTTCATCTTTGACAGGAGGTGCAGCGTAGCTCAGCAAGATTACAGACTGTAGCATGCCGAGTTCTACTGGATGTAAGTGAAAGGCCATTTAGGTCACACTGCAACATAATAAGCTGAATGCTATAGGCTCCACAGGCTGCACTTTAACTGTACAAAAGGTGAAAGCACTCACAGGCTGTAATATGGAATTTGGTGGGCTGCTATGTGGACTTAGCTGCTAATAACCTTCTCTGCTCTAAGAATTCATGCAAAACTACATGTACTGCTCCCAGGCATATTGCTTCCCAGCACTGTCATTTCAGGAGGGCAGAAAAAAACCGCAATCTCCCATTTCTTTTTCAACGGAATACTGCTCCCACTATGAGACCATTCTCTCAGGAACAAGGCAGTAACATTGGACTGAGCAACATATCAGAGGAAGGCTAAGCTTTGTGTTTTTAGTCTATTTTCGCTGCTAACTGAGAACTAATATTCCACCTTCTATCTTGATTATCACTGACCTTTGTGGTAGTAAAATGCTCCATCAAACATATTCAAGACATAACAGGAGATCTTCACAGAAGAGCAGGATGCTATGTACAAGAGAGGTGCTTGAGGAAAGGGGGAGACAGGAAGTCTGTCTCATAGTAGAATCAAGTTACAAAGCACCAACCACAGCCAGTCTCTAGCAGGGAGCAAACCCACATTGTAAAAGTTGCAGGCTAACACAAAAACCAGGATTCTGCTTAAGAAAAGCTTATATAAACATATAAGGCAGGGTAGGACAAGACAGTGCACCAAGGAAGACGACTTGTTACAGCAGGGAACACAAGCGCTGCTATCCAGTACTGCAAGTATCAGATAACAACATCAAAGGAAGGCAACTAAAGTGGAGGAAGGTAATCTCACACAATAAATGTGAAAACAAAATAAAAGACAGCAGAAGACAGTAGGCAATATAACACACTAGAGTTATTACTGCAACACGTAGGCTGACTTCATTTCACGAACTGCGAGATTTCATCTCCAGAGTCAGCCAGTCCACAGAATATATGCACCCTCACACCCAGCAAAATTAATAAGAAACTGAAGATTGCACAAAGGTTGCATGCTCTTAAATGTTTGAACAGAAGACAGTTCCAAATGTTTAGTGGGTGGTGTCTGTGGCTTCTTAAGACCTTTTAATGCATTGATCTGTTCGTCTCGCTGACAAACCACAAAGGCAGGGACCAGGACAAACCTGCAATTCTGCCTCCCACCCCTAGTCTCTCCCTCATGGCTTCTTATTCCACACTGGCCAAAAAAAACGTTGTAAAGCATCCCTGGGTCACGAGACCTGCAGATGAAACAGAAAAATAAGTGTTAGAAGTCTACAATCTGCCAGGATTAAATAAGCACTGTGACAATTTTTTGGATGGTTTATCTGAAAACACAGTATTAAGTAGTAAAACAAAGAAGCTTATACAGACATAATTGTAACTGAATTCCTGTTTCCATCCAAAGAACAGAGTGCTAGATAATGAAAAACTTTCTCTTATCCTCCATACACTGTTTGCACAAGAAGTTCTCTTTACCATGCAGTATGGGAAAAAAACCCCATTCACTAGCATAGTCAAGCAGTCACTAAACACAATGTACCGAGCCACTGAAGAAATGCCTCAGCTCTGTGAAGCACAATGGTTTTCAGCAGTATCATAATAAATAGATTTTTCTATGAAATTTATTTGTCATGTGTCTCAAGCTCAAACAGACCATTTGGTTGACAAAGATGACATTTAGGAGAATATACTTCATGTACATATTAACAAAGGGACAATGACAGCCTGCTGATGCAGATTATCAGATGCCAGACGAATTTTTCTATCCAAAGCTTCCTTCTTTAGAGAAGTTTTCCTAGGTTTGCAACCAATAAAGCTCAACGTTCTTCATTACTAAGATATTGTCAAAAAACAAAAATTGCAGAACATCAGTGTAATTTATAGTCCTATGAATTATTTGATCATCATATCCAGTCACATGCATGTATTTCTATAATGAAACAAAGTGATCAATTATCTACATTTTTAATTGCTTCACACTGTTCTGCTGCTGAAAAGAGGGAAGGTATTGGTGGGAGGAAGAAAAAAGGGAATGGAGTCCTATTTTGCAACTCTAAAGTAGGAAGAAGAATTCTAAAGCAAGGTTTATTTTTTCCAACCTAATTACAGCTGAACTCAGTTTATGCAAGAAAAAGACAATAGCATTTTTAGGAACACAGAAATTGTGCATTTAGGAAATAAGAATCCACCTGACATGAGAACCAAAGTCTATTTTAGTAGCCTTGAGATATGACTTCTTTGGCAACATGCTTAAAGGACAAACATCTGTTTCAGGGCCTGGCATGCCTTTCTAATAACTGATTGATGAGAAACTGCTTTCCCACTTATACATTCTATAAAGCCTTGCCACCTCCCAGTTCTCTTTCTGAGCTTAAGAGTGCTAATTGAAAACAGCATATGAAAATGAGGAGGTTGATGAGCTACCGAAAAATCCCAGACCTGGATCGACAAGCTGTTCCCTTCATACACTGCAGCAGTAAAGGCACTTCTTTATTCTGCTGGGAGCTCAGTCATCCCTTAGAACTACAGTCCGTTCCATCTGGCTACCCTCTGGAAGGACAATGATCTTTTAGCTTAAGCAACATTATAATGGGGAACGTGTAATTAACTGTTCTACACAGCATCACAAAAGGTCAGAATCAAAAAGGATGAAAAGCCCTGTCTTCGTATTTGCAGATGGCACAACAGAGCTTTATTTGCATTTCTAAGCGCTATTCAAGGCGTGTACAGTAGATCTCTACATAAGTGCCTATAGAATCCAGGTATGCACATAGCTAAAATACAAGTAGGCAAACTTCTAAGGGGTGTCTAGTGCTGTGCATCATGGAGGAAGTGGGGGAGTAACCCGTGCAGGAAAAATGAGAAAGCACAGTAATGCAGAAAGACTGGTATTTCTTTGTTGATTTGTTTTTCTACTCAGTGCCTTATTACAGTTTTCTAAGCTGTTAAACAGAAGCAAAAATACAGAGTCATGAACTCAGTAGTAATCTATGCATAAGCCACATGATCCTTTAAGTCTCAGCAAATGCTCCATGAAGCCTGAACCACACCAGCGCTTCATTTACATGTAAACCATAACCAGAAGAGCTTGATCTCAGGTGCTACTGAGCAGGTGTGGTTGTAGGGGATTTTCAGTTTATAACAGATGATTTCACCTGTAACCTCTTGAGACTAAATTTCTGTAACCAGATTCTACACAATGCAACGTTTTTCCGATTTACTTCACTCAAGAAAGGAACCTTTTTTAAAAATGAGTCACTCCATTACTAAAACGTAAATAATAATTCTTGCTCTTCCCCCCCCCACTATTCTGTTAGTATTCTCATTCACCTTACACAAATACAATGAATAAGCCAACAAACAGCTATTTATGTCTTTATACAAAAGATCTTGGAGCTAACCCCATTTGATTTAATCAAAGTCAACCTAGCTCCTGTGGCTTTGAGGAAAGAAAATTTTTTGATTGTACAATATGGTGATCAGCACAAGAACTGGTATCAGAACAAACGCCAGAGGTACAGAGTAGATGCCAAACAAAAGCATCCTAAGAGCATGCACTTACCCAGTCACTAGCGTTCAAGTCTGTTTACCACATCTCGGACTGTGGCTATAAGGTTCTCGTTCTCCTGGGGGTTAGCCATAATAATACTGTGCAGCCTGTTCATGTAGGAATCGATAGTTTCCATCGTGGGCGTTTCCCCACTACCTGCAGTGAACATAGTAAAATGAGCCACTGAATATTTAGATGACTGCAGCAATTCCAAAGAGCCAAGACTACGCTAAGGGCAATTTGTGCCAACATGCAAGCTGCTATAGGAGGTGATTTTGCCATGCGCCACCTCTTGTAACAGAGTCTCTAAAAAAATGTCCTCCTAACTCCTTCAAGTGAGCAGTTCCAAGGATATCAGGACTAATGAAGCATGGTTTTCTTTGATTTTAGTCTTACAGTTGATTACTACAAGTTCTTTCAGCTAGACATTCATAGTATCTAAGTGGATTCCCTAGCATCTCACTACAGATGCAGCCTTTCTTTTAAATCAAGGAACTTGGAGGTACTGTTTTTCTATTTGGTAACATGTTCACAAAACAAACAAAGGAGAGTGAGGACTCAGGACATGTCTCAATCTATCACGAAGAGTAAGATTAGTAAGAAAAAAAAAATGCCATATTGAAATAAAGCACTGACATTGAACCTTCCCCTGCATGGATTTTAAGATTTCAATATCTAACGCAACAAGAGCTCAGAAACAGCCAAGACTGCAGAACTACAACAGCAGGCCACGTGTTGTAAACTCACAACGTTGTATAAACAGTACAAGTTAAATGTAACATGACAGTCATAAGGAAAAGAAGTCTTACCTGGTAGTGGGACTCCAGCAAAGCTGGTTGTGAGTGCTTGGCGTAAGGTCTCTAGATGTTGTTGCAGCACAGTGTTGCGGCTACGCTCTTGTATCACATCCACCTCCAATTTTTCCACTGCAGTACGCATACTCTCAACATGTTTCTGCAGAGCAGCATTCCTCTCCTCAAACTCCATGTTGGATTTACGCAGCTGCCGCAGCTCAGCTTCACGTGCTGTGAATATCAACCCATTTTCATGTAGTCAAAAACACTATTAAAATCATGTCTAAGATTGGTAGGCAATGAAGCACAATGTTCTACAGTGCTCAGCTGATTATTACAAATGGTGTAGTTTTGGTTTACAGATAAAACCAAAGAGAGGAAAAAAAATTATAGAAAATTTTATGGAAAAAGCATTGTATCATGGAGTACCAATAGTGCCTACAGTGATACTTAAATAGACTTATCTTATAGAGAGATAGACAAATTAGAAGACATTCAAAGCATGAGAATGGAAGTGACTAGGGAAATTGATTAGGAAGGAAGACTGCAAGACTCATTTTAAATGCATTCAGTATGACATAGCTTAGCAGCAGTGGGAAGAGGCCTACAGACATACAAAAATACATTTCTATTGATGATCAGGAAAAGTATCTAAATCTAGAGTCTGTTCAGAAAATCTCAAGGCAATCTGGCAAAAAAAATCCTAAACTCTTGGGATGTGCAGCTACGAAAACCAAATAGAGTAACAGAAAATGTCAGTGGAATCTTCCATTTACCCAGGGGACAAAAAATAAAATATTGCTAACTAGCCTGAATCGTCATCGTATTATATCTTAGATCACAGAATCACAGAAGCGCTCGGTTGGAAAAG
>NW_010202332.1:0-6921 GCF_000695765.1 Mesitornis unicolor
AGGCCGCAGACCACTCACAAAACTCACTGTCCATAAGCAATTCACAACAATTTTCAGGCAAGTCACAAAATTCAGTATTACAACTCCCTGGTGATTCATGGAAAACGCTATCACAACTCTCAGACAACTCAGAATACCACACGTGTGTCAGTCAGTCACCTGTGACTACAAACTTAAAGCCTGCCAAATATTCACTTACCCATCCAGGGAAGGGCTCCCACCTAAGTAACCTTGGCCGACATCCCATCCAAAGGGGAAGGTTCTCATCACTCCATGGCTGCAGAAGTAACTCCCAGTTTCTAGCATGAATCTTAGGGGTTTTATTCCCTGATGTACGGGAGGGCAGGCAGCAGTGTGTCTGAGTGGATTACACCACCTGGGGTGTTTGTCTTTAGCAGTGTTTCCCCTTATCTTTAGTTATTCATTGGTGATGTTCCCTTCTGTATGCTCTATTTTTGCATATGTTTGTACTGTTTGGTCCCTTGGAGACAGACAGAAATCCTCCCGCTTACCTTTGCCTTACTTTAGGCAACTGAACGGTGGTTTTTTGGGACTCGGGGCATACCAATTGTTGGGGGATTTCAAGGCTCAACTCAGGTTTTCGGTTCTTTGAATGATGCAGTACTGCCCTGTTTAGTTTTGTGCTTGGGGCTGAGCCATCTACACAGCTCCCCAGGGGTCGTCTCTGCAGAGACAGGGCCTCAAGGCAATCCAAGGCTGAGTTGCTCTTGCAACCCCCCACAAGTTGCCTGGTGCACTAGACATTACCAAAACCTGTCTAAACTATAAGCCAGACCAATCCTTACAGGGAGGGCTCTCAAAAGTGAGACTATTTGAGTATAGCAGGGGCAGAATATTTTTCTGACCTTTCTCAGCCCTTCTCTAGTCCATTGGAGGAAGGAACAGAGAATGAGCAGGCCACAAACGTCTTCAACACACAGAGAGATCTTCCCACAACTGTCTTTTCCAACAAATGGGGTGACACCTGATGCAAGCATTAGTTTACAAAACCAGGATGTCCACGTCTTCAAAGTACTCTCAGAGCTGGACTCCCTGAGCCTTCCAGCGATACAAGTCACTAAAGAAAAAGAAACACACACACTTCACTATTAAGTGTAACGTGTAGTGAGGCATTTGTAGTTTCTTTGTCCAACACTAGAAACTGCTATTAATTTGTGCTCCATCTGGTGTGTTTCACAGGCCTGTGCAATAGGTGAGCTCTACCTAGATGATGGGCATTCATTTCAATATCTTCACAAGAAGCAGTTCCTGTATCGGAAATTCACTTTCCACAAGAACATTCTGTCTTCCAGGTAAGAGCTATTATGTATAAAAAGCCACCAGCGCACTGCCAGGAAATACCTTTTCTAGTTCATGAAGTGTTCTTACAGATGGAGAAGTATTACTCTCATCTGTTGCTTAGTGACGTCCCAGAGCACGCAGAATCTGTTCTAAAACTGCGGAGGTAAACAATGTTCTGCATAATTCTTAGGGCAGCAACACATGAAATACTGAGTTGTCTCATATTGTTTCAGTCTAGTCAAATCTACAGATTCTACAGATTTACTCAAATACAGTCATCAGCAAGAGTAAAGCCTATCAGAGTGACAGAAGGAGGTAAACTTGGAGATTTGCGAATAGGCAACACTTAGAGCGTTGGTATTTTCCAAGATGTATTTTTCTAAGATCTTCCCTGAGAGGGTGGTCACTGGAACAGACTCCCTGGGGAAGCAGTTGAAGTACCAAGCCTGTCGAGTTCAAGGAGTGTCTGGACGATGCTCTTAGTCATACAATTTAGTTTTAGGTAGTCCTGCGAGGAGCAGGGAGTTGAACTCAATGATCCTTATGGGTCGCTTCCACCTTGAGATAGTCTGTAATTCTATGTGGGAACCACAAACTGACAACATTACATGTAGTCTCCAGAAGTCATCAGCAAATGCACCATATATGCTAGCATAGTAAAATATATAAGGAAAAAAAACACAAGGGGACACAACGTGCAAAGGTTGCATGAAACAACCTAAAAGCCAAAAATATCCATAGCTGCTTGTAAGGTAAGAGATCCTAAATATCTCACTCTGACACTTTTACCATTGAGGTATGTTGCCCTTGGGGCCGTGCAATGCATAAATGGTGATTTACAGGCATTTCATTATTCCTTCAACATTTAAAAATATGCAGGAGGTCCTAAAGCCACAAAATTTAGCACAGAGCAAAACAGTAGAATAGCTTCAATAACGCAGTTAAAACTGTGCTTCAGATCTCTTTATCTGGGATATGAAATCTGAAAAGCTTAGTTCAAGATGGAAAGATGTTGCTAAATTGCTAGCAAATCTGCAAGTTGGAGAAAAGTCATTCTGAGATGAATGACAGAACATTCTGCTCGCTCTGGAAAGGAAAGCTTCATTTGGATTTGAGGGGGTTTTAGAGCTTTTTAATAGAAATTAAACTGGTTGCAAAATGGGAGGTAACTGTGCCTCAGACTGCTTGACAAATGTTACAATTAGCTTTACATTTATACTTAGGAGTTTTAACTACCATTTTGCAAAAATCCAGAACCTTTCTGGTTGTGAAAGCCATGCTTTTTGCCACAAAATATCTTCTCAAACATTTTCTCTTCTAACTTTGTGAAATCTGCTATGCAGTAAACAATTAGCTGATAACGGGAGAAAGCTTTACTTGTTTCAGGAGAAACTAATATATGTGAAACTATTTTCTTTTTTTCAGCTGCACAGACAAGAGCGGACAGTACCGCACTACCTGTGTGGTTGAACGGGTGATAGTTCTGGGGTATGGACAGCAACCCACTGCTGTGACGGTCTCTTCCAAGGGTAATGAACTGACTTCCATTGTACTACAGTTATTTAAAATACCATTGCACTGCTGCCAATCACTAGAGGTGGCAAACTGGCAGCTCTATAAAGTAAGTGTTACAGCGTAGGGACCATCTTTGTTTAGTTTTATTTGCTACTTTTTGGATATCAAGGACAGAATTTAGTGAAAGGAGCCTGCAGCTACTCGACACTAATATTACATGCAGAACTGAAGAATGCTTGCTTTGCAAGGCAATAGATACATCAGTAAAAGTGGTTCAGAATTAACAAGTTCAGATAACTTTGTCGTGCACAGAATATAGCCAGAGAGAGCATTTCAAATGCAGGACTATTTGCTTGGCTCTGTAAGCCTGCCTTGTCTAGAACAGGAAACTTGCAGACAAAACCAGAATTACTTTTCTGTTTTCTTGCTCATTCAAAAGATTCCAGAGTTCCTGATTATGCGGAGACCTCTAAAAGTTGTGAGGAATCCCATATAGATAGACAGTGGCATCTAGAGGAAGGGCTTATCATTTCTGGCTGCTTTCCAAGTACATCCCTTCACTTTGGGGATTGTGTGGACGTGGACTCTGCCTCCACTTGTCAATCTCAAGGACTTTTAAGGTGCTTGGATGAAAACCTATGCTGAAACAAGGGTTTTTTTCAGAAAAATCCTTGAGTAGTTCCATAGTTTTCTGACCTTTCAAACTGTGTTACATTAAAAAAATACATAGCTTTTCCAGTTCTGCTGCATTCTTATGAGTATACCAGGCAGATTTGACTACTCTTTCTTTTTTAATCAATCCTTTCCACCAATGGCACGGACAGTCTGAATCAAAAACTGGAGTGAGTCATGTGTAACTGTTTTTCAGAAGGGTTCTTCTTTAAATCATGTAGTAAACTCTCTTGCCCTGTTCAGGTGGGAAAGAAAAAGAAGTGGTTTTCACATACAATACGAAGACCTCTGCACTGACGCTGGAAAATTTAGCCCTGAGTGTTGATGCTGACTGGAAGATTTGCATCAACTGAAAGGTGACACAACTTCTTCAGAGAATTCATTGAGGATTTGAGGGGAAATAAGTTGGGAGGACTTAAAATGTTCACTGGGATCCAATCAAATCAAGAAATGTATTTCCCATCCACACCTCAAGCTAACATTTCCTACAATTTTTCTTTTAAAACACTGATTTAAACTTGGATAGCTCTTCTATTTGGCTAAAGTAATAGCACTAGGATTGTATCTTGGGGGAAAAAAGGTAATTACTATCTGCTCCAGGCTAGCTAGTTAGGCATTGAGTTGTACCTTCACTTGAACCAAAAAATAATAAATTGCTGGGGTGAGATTGTGGCTTATTGGCACTGAGTTTAATGTAAGTATTTGGAAATCCCAAATTCAGAGACTGGAGTACTTGATAAGAGCAGATCTGGGCCAGTTCATCAAGCAGCAGCGGTAGATATGCCAGATGCAAAGTTCTGCCTGCAAGCTGCCTTGTGAAAGCAAACCCAGAAGGAGCCACGCAGTGTGGTTACAGACACTTCCCCTTCTCTGTCCTTATGACAGTGCAGAATCAGGCAGTTTGTACAGGGAGGTGAACAACGGGCTAGCCAAACAGGTCAGTCAGTGAAGGTAAGGGTTAAGTAGGTTGTGCTGGTCAGTTGTGAATAGTAAAACCATTGGATTTTGAGGAGGCACAGGTCTATATAGGTGCAATACTGGCTTGAGGTAGCAGCTAGACTCACACAGAAACATCGTCCATGTTTCCTCACTCACTACTTAAAAAAAGGCTTTTGTTAGGAAAGAGTCGGCATTTTTGGATGATTGAATGTTATTGGTTAAAGCCAGCCCAGTGAAGGAACTTTGCTTACAGAGAGCTCTGTTTCTCCACATCTTCTAAATTTTGCCAAGATTTGGCTTCCTTTACACATACTTCTGTAATTTCTTGGTCAGTTTTTAGTATCTGGCTGAGATTTGAGCTTGGTATTTATGAAGCAAATTTTTAATTTTAAGGGGATTCATTCTGGATGTAGCCATCCCACTTCCTGCTTATTCTCCCATTCTCTTACAGCTCACCCTGATTTTTCCTTGCCTCCTTTACCCACAATTTCTGCAAACAGAACTGGTGTGTCCTGATGCTTTCTTCCCTTTCAAAGCTAGAACACATCCTGTATCCCACATCCCTACCTCCTGCTTATTCACACAGTCTTTTCCATATGAGGCACCTCTTTTTGCCGGCTACCATTGCTCCACAGATCAAGTTGTTTTCCCCTACTATTTGCTACACTTGTCAACTATATTATTATATATTATTATTATTTTATTATTATTAGTAAAGCCAGTTATGCTTTGAGTCAAACCTGAACATGCCATCAGTTGGCATTTGTGGATATAAAAGGGCAAAAATTACTTAATTTCTTTTAGCAAGATAAGGAAGTATTTTCTAAAATCCTCAGTAAATTAAGGAAAGGGAGAAGGATTTTTGCCAACTAAAGGGAACATAACTGTCCATTTGTACATTGTTCCTTGCTCTGCTTACTAAGGCCTCACTGTGCTTGGTCAGTCATTCCCATGTGCTGCTGTTTGTCCTCTGCAAGGCAGATTTCGGGGAACAGCAAGTGTGAGAGCAAACGGTGAGTACTCTGCTCTTGACTACCAAGTGCAGTTGGTTCCGCATCAGACCCTTAGGTTCTTCCTTTCTTATTCTACAGAGCTGTTTGTCAGCCCCTTCTAGAGACAGTGTCAGCCTCCACTGCAGGAACTGGCAGCCTAAATACTGCTGGGCTTAATTGCAGACAAGTTAATCCAGGTAGAACAGTAGCAAATAGATCTTTTACATCTGTGAGAAGAGAGACAAAGCCTATTTTTGAGACAGACCCTATTTTTCTATCAGCTTCTAAGCTTTAATTGACATTTGCTGCTTATGTTTAACCATAGCAATACTTCTGACAGGATATCATTATTGTCTGGAGCGCCGAAATGAAATGTTTTAACTTGTATTTCTGAAGTTGGAAAATAAGTAAAATAAAGTAACGATGAAGAAAATTATATGTCTTATTCTTTCCAACCTTCTTTCTACTGTTGAGAATCACTACTAAGTATTCTTACAAGGATATCTGGTTACAGTGAAGGGCTAGCTTTTATTCTCTGGCCCTCTGTAAATCCACACTATAGTAAGTACTCATGGGTCAAATCTTCAGTGGCATGAAGTGTCTGATTTCTATGGATTTAAATAGGTGTATTGGGTTTTTCTGTGAGGGGTTTTTGGTTGTGTTTTTGGTAACAGGGCTATGGAGATGGCCCTTTAAGAAGCTAGCTGAAAAGCTCCCCCTTTTCCTTTGTCAGCCCCACCTCTGACCAGGGCCAAGCCAATCAGTGCCCCTGCGAATTCATTGATTTAAGGGGGTGCAGGCCATGCCTCTCTCTCTCTGGCACCAGCCCTGACCAGAGCGGCCTCAGGTGTGGGTGGTGCGGCCCCGGCCTTGCCCAGCTGGGCTTGGCCAGCCCCAACTGCAACTTAAGCTCAAGCCCCGCTGCACCTCATCCCGAAAAAAAAACGAGAGAGAGAGCTGGGCTCTCCATAACCATCAGAAGAGATCTGCAGTGGAGAAAGGAGTGGGGCCTGAGGAGAACAGCTTTGAAGAACACCAAGGTCGGTTTGAAGGACAGAAAAAGAGAGGGAGGAGGATGCAGAGCCCAGGGTTCCCCTTTGCAAGCCGTGGTGAGAGCCGGGTCGACTGGTGGTGTGTGAGGGAACTGTGACCATGGACAGACCCAGATTGGAGTTTTGTGGACTTGGGTGTGGCAGACGCACCCACCCTACTAAAGACCTGAGAAAGACCCAACAAAAGCAGTGCTAAAGTTTCTGGCCCTGGTGGCGCCAGGTCTGCCTCCCCCTCACAGCTCCACACAGTGGGGGTCAAAGGCGGGAAAGTTGGGGTCCTCAGCCAGTAGGGGGTGGCACGACCACGTATTGACCACAGATCAGATTCGACCAGGGTATCAATGGGGCCCTGTCAGAGGACTCATTGGAGTCGGTCCTCCTTGGAGCAGCGGATCTGTAGTCGGGGACTCTCCCCTTGAGTTGGGACACCACTTAAGGTAACTTCTTGA